>NW_028301577.1:4275000-4575000 GCF_042242905.1 Orbicella faveolata
CAACATTCAAAGGAAAACAAGCATAAAGAAGTGGGAGATCAAAAATAATCAGCCATAGACGACTGAACAATAACATCCGATTCAAGAGTAGTAAATTTCTGTTAGAGATAACAATTCAAGACAGGCAGTGATCATGATAGTGAAAATTCACGGTAAATGAGATGATATCTTTAATGGATTAGCATCTAAAGCAGGATCCAAAGATCTTGAACATAGGCCAAACAAACGGATGACATACGCACTACAAAAAAAAAAAACAAAAAAAAACCATAACAAGAAAACATTAAGATGTAAAGGGAACAAGCTGAGCCACAAAATAACAAGGGTAGAAATCACACAATCACTCCCGCGAAATACCGCGAACATCTGACAAATCAAGGAAAATGCCCCAGCTTCAAGTCCGATTTTGACCGTTAAAACGGCGGGGCCCTGGGCCCGCCGGACTTTTCTTAAAGTTCAACTCTCGAACTAAAGCTTCACGTAAAAAAAATTCACAATATTGATCTCTGTTACCCAGCAAACGGCCAAAAGAATATCCACGTCAAGCGCGTGTGGCAAACAAACGTTTTCAACATAGCATGATTTCCATTGACTAGTTCTAATGCAAAAATTGCTTACCTGCACTTGAGGCTTGGCAAATAACTGGTCTAGATATTACACTAGCAGCTCCTAGAAAAGGTTCGTTTGATTCTCATGATGAGTGCAGAAATCGGTCGAGAAACGACGACCTACTCTCCATTCGCAACGAAAAATGTGTCCGCCATTGCTCCGGGTGAGACGACATAACAACACCGCCTGGGCATGAATCAAATGTTAATTTCCATTCGTTAAAATTAAGTCCGTTTCAATCCTGGGGAAAGCTCATCGGTACTGGACTGCAACTTCGGTTACTACTCAGGCTATGCATGAAGCATCTTATCATATTGTCACTGTCTTGTTACACGCCCTGGGGCCCGTTTCTCGAAAGCCCCGGAAACTTTTCGGGCCCGGAAAGCCAAGGCAAAATCTCGAACCTTATGATTACAGAGTTGTAATCAAACTGTGATACGCGGTAGTGGTACGCCTGGGATAGACAACTATTTGATATGTGCTACGAGAGATACGTGCAGGTGGCCCCTAACCCACGATACGAGCCTTCAGTAACTCTCCTCCCTATTCTTTCTCAGTATGTATTTTTTTTTTTTTTTTTTTGCGATTTATATGTTTAGAGACTTTTGTTCTTAAGCAACATTCGACAAAACTTTTATCGTCTGTCTTTATTTCAACATGCACACCTGCCAATGCTGTTCAAACACTTCATGCGGCCAGAAAACTTAATGCATGGGCAAATAAATATCAAGCGAAAGAAGGTATAAGTCGACCGCTTCCACAAAGCCGTAATTATGGGCCGAGAAGTACTTTATTCGCACCGGTTCGTCCTGCATTGACGATGCATTAGCTTTATGTCCGGGAAAACCAAACCGTCAGGTTAAGACAGAACGACACACAGTGCTCGAGCTTAATCAAGTTAGGAATATTATCAGTTTAAGAAAGGCATGTGTTGAGTCAAGAATGTTAGTAGCATGCTTTTCAACGATATAATAAAAAAGCTCTTATTTTGCACCATCGCCCTAAAATTATTTCGGAAGAGAGCACCCTACTTGTTTGGGGTCGTAGTACTACATTCTGCTACCGGTAAGAATCGAAGTTTTCTATTGTTTAAATTGGGTGAAGAAGTTTGTAACTGATTCCACACCCGAGGCCGCTCGACTAGGACCAGTAAGGAACAGTTTGGTTCTCTTGTATAATTCACAAAGAACTTCATATCTCTGGAAGTGTCGCGACAACTTCGGTTTTTAAACTCCATACCTGGGATAAATATTCTCACAATCTTCATGGCTGTTTATATATGTTTCAATGGGATTTCACTAAAAATTTATTGTCATAGCCAAATACGAGCTAGGTTCACTACAGTTGGTCGTGGAGGTTGATTTTGGGACGGTCTTGATGATTTGACGAGAGTTCGGGATTGTACTGTTGAAAAGTGAAATTCTCCATCGTCATTACTTCAGTAGTTTCGGGTAAGACTTGATTCCTGCGGCAAGTCAGCACAAGTTTTAACGACTTGCGGTATTTTGTCAGTCTCCACGCGTAGATGAACGCATCTAATGCCACCTTCACGAACATCATTTCGTCCGCAATAGTGATCGCAGCAGAAAGGTCAAGCCTCTCTTGTAGAGTGTGCTGCTTCTTGTAAAATCTCATATGGACTGTAATGATGTGGGGAAGAGAACACACGATGAAAACTCCTGATAAAAGTAAGGTAACAATTGTAAACTGTTTCTCGCTAATTCTGTTCGTTCGAGGTTTGCCTGTGTGTCTCCCATGCACTCCAGTCTCAACGCCACTTTCCCCTACAAGCCGTCGAGATTCTGTGGCAAAATGGCGAAGTGATCTCAAAAGTATCGCGGAACTGAGGATTAACAAAACCGTTATCAGTGTCGAGTGAAGATGCAAATCTACTTGAAACAAGGTTTCTTTGGGGACAACAACGAACTGCAACAGAATGAAACCGGTAAAGTACACCAACGAGAACCCAACACAAGCGAGGACCCTGCGGGTTGTCACTTCTGAGCGATAGTGGTGCGGGTATGTTATGGCGACGTACTGCGTTAAAATGAGACCAAGAACAAGCAGAAAGGACGCGTTGAGGCCCACGTAAGACAACCAAACTCCGATTTGGTATAAGGTGTTGTATGGCTCGCATGGAGCAGGGGACCCTTTTACATACGTTGCCACACGGTGCATTATAAAGAAAGGCTCAACAAGCAGGCCCGTTGTTAAATCAACCAAGGCTAAAGCGACGATGAAATACGTAGCTGGTGCACGGAAGCATTTGAGAGGATCTTTAAACAGAGTAAATAGTAGCAACACATTACTTGTGATTGTTATAGGTGATAGAATCGCCAGACAGATGCCAGTAGCTAGCTGGGTGTAAAGGAACAGTCTGTAGTCTGTTGTTGGTGAATCAGATGGCAAAGAACTGTTGTTCATGGTGTCAACCGTTCGTCGAAAACGTGTCATTAAGTCATTCCTTTTGTCAGGCTGTAAACCAACAGATTTCTGATCGGCGTTAAAGTTGTAGTTTCCAGTTGACTAATCTAGTATTCGAAAGATACCGCTAATTGCAAAGGTGAATCAGTGGCTAGTTTTGCAAAGACAAGTAGTGAGAGTCTAATTCAGGAGAATTCAGAATCCGGCTTTAATGATGGACAATATAGGTGAAGACTATCCACACAGCTGTCGGCGTAGACGTATGTATCAAATTAGAAGAGAATTGTCTGTCGGGTATCCGGACCGCTTGAATGGCGTGCCTCTCGATCCAGTGCCGAAAACATCAACTGGAATATGCCTGCATGGAACAGAAATTTTACACCTCGGGCGTTGTCTTCACAGGACTGTTTTAAGCTTTCCTTTCCGATACTGCCAGCAGAGATCCAATTTTCTCGATTTTTTTTTTGCCAAGGCATGCATGAGTTCGAGCGTTTAGGTGCACGAGATTACGGGGTAAAAGGCCACTTATTAAATGTCTTTTGGTGAAGCTTTTAAGTATAATGTCCGAACGATTGGAATTCTTTTTCATCCGGCTTTAAAGGTAATGCAGCTTAAAAACGAATCGCCTTGTGTTTGATCAACTGTTTCTATATGCAACGTTTGCACAAGAACAACAATATCTGACAAGACTATAAAGGGATCAGAAAATGTGTCCAAGGCTGTTGTTTACTGTTCGCAGATGTTAGATCCGTTTAAAGAAGAATCAAATTGAACTTTTTTAAATTTTCGACGGAAACTGACAAATGAAATAAAGTTTGTTGGCTTCCTTAATTACCGTTCGTGAATCTAGGCAGGTATTCTTTGTACTATCACTTTTTGATATTTATTTAAGGCATTTGAAATTCAAAAATCACATAGGTTAGTCTAGTCTGTTAAATGAAAATGTTCGTTTGTTTTGTCAGTTCGTGGATATTAAAAAGCAAGCGGTACGGAGGGGAGAAATCTTGGGAATTTTTCCACTTTTCATTGATTAGTCAGTGCAATTTTGGCACAGCAATGCAATCATTATTTCGATAGTGATTTGAAAAGTTCTTATTAGAAACTGAAACTGTTGGGATAGCTAGGGTGTATACGCCGTTGGAAGGTCGAAATGGACAGACAACGGACAACGTGGGTTTCGGTGATTTGACCATATGCAGAAATCAATGCGTTATATTTGTTATTATAAAATATTCGAGTAATTGCGCGCGCTGTGATTGGTCAGTTCGAGTTCATTATAGCTCCATAAAGCACTCTGCTTACGTCACGCGCGTGCATTATAACTCAACATATGCACGCAAGCTACGTCACGAAAATTTTGCCCTGGACAAAATTTGAGAATCAGCTAGTCCGTCCGCCATTATGGCTGAAGAATTTCCACGGTTTCAACTCGGGTTCGAATTCCTGAACGCCGAGAAAAGTAGCAGCGTTAAGGAGTCTCAAAATGAGGCACCTATTCCAAAGAAAAAACGGTTTGCAGAACTGACAGAAGCGGAGAGAAACCGGCTTTTGGTGGAAACGCAAGCAAAGTCTACGAAGAGCTCGACAAATTGGGCAGTAAACGCTTTCAAAGGTATGAATTTACGTAAACATGACTACAATCCAATACACATCTCAAACACTAAAACTTAAAACCTGTTTTAATTTAAAAGGCAGAATGACGAAAAAAGCATATTACAATGCTTCCTAAATAACGAGTTATACTGGCTTATCTACATCTTTGTCAACAAAAAGCAACATTTCACTTGTTTATACAATTAAATGTTTTCTAGCAGCTGTCGCATATATCATTTAACAGTTAACCACTCGAAATACGCTTGCAACACTTAAAGGCTGAGTTGGAAAAAATGTTTTCTTTTCCTAGAATGGGGTGCACAAAAAGTTCCTGTGCTGCCAAAACTAGAGGAAATGAGCGACGAACAACTTGACAACAGTCTGTCACAGTTTTATACAGAAGCACGAAGCAAAACGGGTGAAGAGTACAGCAAGTCGTCCTTAATTACGTTCAGAAATGCAATAGAGAGGCATTTGAACAACCCACCTTATAACAGAAGTTTGAAGCTAAATTCTTCAACGTTTTCAAATTCCAATCGTATGCTGAACGCCAAAATTAAGAGCCTGAAACAGCAAGGGAAGGAAAATGTGCAGCACAAAGAGGCCATGCCAGTTGACGACTTGCAGAAATTGAAAGCTGGTCCAGTATTAAGCCTTGCAAATCCATGGTCTTTGCTGAGAAACGTGTGGTTCCATGTTGTTCTCTACTGGTGTAGAAGAGGTCGTGAAGGGCAGAGAAATTTGAAGCCGACGAGTTTTGCATTTGAAGTAGACGAGCAAGGCAAGCGCTACGTTACTATGACCCACGACGAGACCACCAAAAACCATCCCGGTGGACTTCAAGACCGATCCAGCTTTGAGAAGACGGCTCGTATGTACGAAACAGAGAGTGAGAACGACGGCTACCGAGCGCTGAGCTTGTATATCTCCAAGCTGAATCCGAAATGCGAAGCCTTATTTCAGCAACCTCGACGCGACTGGAATGAATCCGCCATCACACCCGAAATCTGGTACGAAAACCGCCCGCTTGGTGTCAACACTCTTGGAAACATGATGAAAGAAATAAGTACAAAGGCCAAGCTTTCCAAAGTTTACACAAATCACTGTGTTCGGGCGACAGCGATAACCTTGTGGTCTCAAGCCGGTTTGTCAGATCGCCACATCTGCCACATTTCGGGACACAGAAACCCGAATAGTCTCCAGCATTACAATTCTCGTCCGTCGTCTATCCAGCTCAGGAAATGTAGTGATGTCTTGTCTACTGCTCTACAAGGGGCCGAGCAGACAAAACAGAAATCTCCACAATGCTATGAGCCTTTTAGTCAGCCAAAAGCAGCAGAAGTATCAGGCAGAGTGGTTGAAACGCACAGCCGATCATCCACCACAACGATCCACAGCGAAATGCTTGGCGGCATGTTCAATTCTTGCACAATCGGTTCAATGCAAATCAATCTTTATCCTCCTCAGAGCAAAAGTCAGTGAACTGGGGAACTGCTTCAGCTTTCGAAGATTCTTTTTGCTGTATTAATTTCTTTAGAACCGTTCTGAATTTTTTTAGAAAACGTTTGTTTCTTGCCACAAAGGGAACGGTTTTACTTTTCATTCAGCATTTAAGCCAATAAAAAGAAAGCATGTACATGTAAGGAGAATACTTATTTTGATTAATTAAAATTCGCAATCCTTTTCTTGTTTAATATGTCTTTATGTTAATGTGGTGGTTTACATTTTATAAAAGAAATAAAAAAACTTGCCCTTCGTGCATTGTTGAGTTATATAAGCACTTGGGAATTTTTAAGAACACTCGAGAAGTGCGAGAAGCACTCGGCTGCGCCTCGTGCTTCTCTATGCACTTCTCTCGTGTTCTTAAAAATTCCCGCGTGCTTATATAACTCAACAATGCACTCGGGCGCGTTTTTTATTTCTATATTGTAAGCCTGGTAAATTTTACACAATTCAAGTGTGTGACCGCTGGACAAAACATTTTGTATGGTCGTTGAACTTTTTCATAAAAAACGCTTGCCCCTTGTCCCATTTTCTTCTATCACCTTTGAACACACATACAACATTTTTTAAACACAAAATTAAAGCAAGAACCATTTTATTTATTAAGGATTATCGAACCTCAAATACATTATTTATGACTGACGAGGTCTCATGTAATGTGTACCTCGTCCCCCAGTGTAATTTAGAAATAATTTTCAAGCAATTGCTAATTAATGTACAGTGTCTATAGTAAAACCTTTAATTAACCAGGAGAATATCATTTAACAGCTCTATCTACTTTGCTATTACGCACTCAAGTCAATTATATCTCACTCAGCAAAAAATACGAACCAGCATACAATACTTGTACTTGTCAGTGTGAAATGTCTTGTTGCAGAAATAATCAATTCTTGCATAATCTCTAGGACATTTGATTCTTATTACATGCAGTATAAATTCTGTCACAGTATGACTCGGCCTGATTACAGTTCAGGTCAATTACAATTAATGTAATAATATGTTTAACGTTTCAAATATTTTCATGACTGCTTGCCACGTGAGTGAAAGCACTTTATAAGCTGAACAGACCTCACAAGAACGAATTTAAGCTATCATTTACTCTCTCTGTTACACTTTATCAGTGGCGGATCCAGACCTTGAGCTAAAGGGAAGGGTGGGAGTGGGAGGTTTCTTTGCTTGCCCTGCCGACTTTTCTTCCTTCTGCCTTTTCTTTTACCCAAAATAAGGGGGGGGGGGGGGGTGGCGTTTTCCCTTATATCCGCCACTGCAGTTTATTTCTAGGATAAAATCTCGATACTTTGTTAATTCCTATAGATCGGGCTACATTGCGTTATAGAGAGTGAAACATACACTCTTATAACTGAAAACGTCTGACATTTGGACAGAGGCTGGAAGTTCCTAGATTTGAACCTGATGATTTTCGTAAGATAAGTTATTATTTCTAGGGAGGTTTTAGGTTGTTTTATTGTAAATTCCAATAGTCCTGCAGAGAACACGATCAGACAGCCATACAACTGGAGATGTTCTACGATGAACCACGCAATAAGACATCATTTATGTTCAAATATATCTCTAAAAGCATTTGGTTCCTGGACTGCACTACACTCAAGTTCTACATTTTGCCAGGGTCATATACTCTTCTTTAAAAAAATTGTCGAAATAAACTTCTTCTAGTGACTTTCAGTCTAGGGCATGTTCTTAGTATGTTCAGCCTCAATGTTCTTAGAAGAAATCTTTTATAGAAAAAAAGAGTGTACTTTGAAAGTTACATATTTTTTTAGCAACGCCTGTTTAGTTAAAAACATTTCAAGCTGTTTTTATTCTGGCTCATTGCTGATTGCCTTACTCGCTACCGTGACTCCCATTAGAACCCGTGAAGGACCCAATTTACCACATAGCCTTTTGTTGCAACAGATATGAATGAATCAGAAACCTGATAATTACATCAGAGTTTCCTAGCTGCTTGGTGGGGGGGGGGGGGGGGTACTCTGGGAATTTCTGGGTGGGGATGTGCTGCTGGGTCCCTGGAGCCCTTAGCCTATACCAGAGGTAGTTCAGCTGAATTTTGCTACCCTATACTAGAGTAAACTCCCCAAATCCCCCCATCTATCGACACTATTGCGGCTGATTTGCGTAAATTTAAACTTGCCGATTTGATTTTTTTTTATATTTTTGAGTGGCAATTCCTGGTTTCCTTAGTCTAGAGAAAATCTTCAACCAACTAGTCAGTTTTGGGAAAAATGATACCCTATTCTAGACCCAAACGCTCTGATTTATATACCCTATCCTAGAGTAAACTGCTTGAAAACCATAACCTTCACAGCGGCACATACCTATGTAGCCCATATGTGTTAGTGTCCCCCCCCCCCCCCCCTTCCCCGGGCTTGGTTGTAACTGATTTGCTTCGCAACTGAACGGCTTTTTGTTTTTCTGTTAGATCTGAGAGAACCTTGATCAAACCACTACAGATACGAACACGAAACAAGTTGTTCAGAACCAGCCTGCGAACGCAGGCCATTTCAGAATCTACTCTAATCTGATAAAATTATATACAATAACATCTAAAAAGCAAAGAAAACAATCCCAATTTATATATTATTTTTGTTTGCTGGTTAACATTTTGTGTCAGGCCTCTGTCAGGTATAAACAATTCAGGCAGTCGGCAAGAGAAGATCAATTTATTTAATGATTTCGTATAGTTGAAAGCTTATTCAGATTACCGATTTATCAAGGCAAGTTGTCGAAAACTGAAGTCTACTTGTGAAGGTCACGTAATGTCTGTTGTCACGAACAAAAAGGTTGCGTTGCGTGATCGACCGCTTCACTAAGATTTATATTTAGTGCACCATTGAATGATACGAAAAAATTCTACACGAAAACAGGTAACTGAAATATTCACTCACTTTTCTCCCAGTCCCTCAAACAAAGATTCCTGTGGCTTAGTAAGTTTGTGAATGATGTGCATACAGGTGCTGAAACTGAGAGTCAAAGTGAGACCAATGGCTACCGTGCGCAGAGCAGTAAGATTAAGGTTGGTGAGCGAGCCTTTAGAATTCAACATAAAATAAAACACGGCTACTATGTTACTTTCAATATAAGCACAGATCATGCATACAGTGATGAAGAAGACATACCTCGTGACAAATTTGTGTTTGTTTAGGATGATAACGAAAAGCACGTTACAGATTGTGAAGACCGTCTTGTAGCTTGTAAAATAACTAAACAAGGCTAAAGAATCTTCTGAGGAACAGTATGGCACAGCAACACCCAAAATGAGCAAATACATGTTTGATGCAAACCAATCACTTCGAATCAGTTTTGAAAAGTTGGTTGGGACGGTCCATGTGGCTTTACAGGCAAACCTACTGTAGAGAAAAAAACAAAATATTTGAAGAGGTGACCACAACAAAGGAAGAAAGGTGTCAAAGAATAATGATAACCAAATTATCACATAAGAATAAAAAGAATGATAAGGTGCGATAATGTCATCCCAAAAAGTTTTTTGCTGAATTTCGCTTTGATCGAATCGAAAAAAAGACCATCCTCCACTGGATATACCTACAGGGCCGGGAGAGCTACTATAATGAGAATAACATACCCACTACCAACAGCTAGTTTGCCGAACAGCTTTCTAAGGTAAGTTAAAACGCGTCTAATAGCTCCGGGCTCACGGTGTTTCCGTTACTGCAAGGATCGTTTAACTCGATAAGTAGCGGTTGTGTTTTGCCTCCAGTTTGCTCATGTTCCTTTTCTTTGTTAATATTTCTCTGAGTCTTCTGGTGGTCAGCTGCTGAGTTTAGCTCTGACTCGACAGTAGTTTCCTCTGGTACGTGGCCTCCTTCAGCTTGTTGACCACTAGACACGCAACGAAGCTTCTTTCTCCGTCTGAGCCATTCGAGAGTGATGAGTGGGCCCAAAAGAAGCCAATAGTAAAGTCTCCGTAAGTATTGCTGCATCTTGTAGAGGTCCGTTTGTATAATCGTTACTCTGATGTCAGTTTTAGTTCGGTCTGCAGCTATAAGATCAGACTCATCAATGTTCGCATATGAACCGTCAGTAAAATAACAGCGAAAAGGATGCTGTACATGTAAAACTGGTATCAGTAGTTTGTCCTGAAGCTGCGTTCCATTTTCAAAACGGCCTGGGTTTAAATCATGTAAGAATAATAGCGCAGAATATACTGAGTTCTGTACATGTTCCACCAGTCCCTGTAATGGACACACGGTTTCATTCGCAAGGCTGATGAGCGCGATTTTGTTGACTTGAATTTTTGCCTTACTCGCATCAGCTAGCGGTTGACACGCATTGGCGAGTTTTGAGAATACAGCCAGACCACTTTAACGGAGTTCTTGGTCTTCCTCTGCGGTTGATGCTCGAATAAATGATTCCAGTGAAGGTGTTTCTAATTTCAGTGTGTAGTCAGACATATCACTTTAATAGCACTGAACCTCCGCGTTCGAAAAAGTTATAGTTATAGCTTTGATTTCCCTTTGATCGCCTAAGAAAGGACTTCTGTAATGCCCTAGTGTAGACAACACGAATAGAACACCGGAAAAAATGAGGAAGCAGGCGCAGCTACTTATCTTCATGCATTTGTGCGACATGATTGTGACAAAACAATAGGAACATCTGTGTTTGTCAGTGTAGCCAGAGCGCGGTATTTATAGTTATGCAAATTTTCCAAAAAAAAGGGAAATAGTGCTTTTTTAAAAAAAAATGAGCGGCGAACTTTATTCAGTAATTAATAAAATGTTTTTCATTACATGTAAAGTGTAACCTCCTGTTGCGACCACCTCTCCTCAGCGACCAGTTTTCCAAAATACCAAGTCAATTCCAATTTCCAATTTCCAAGTCAATTCACTGTATTTGAAACTTTTTTTTAAGCGACCACCTCTCATAAGCGACCGTGACCACTTTTAGAGCTAAAAGTTAAAAATTTTATTTTATTTTTGCCCTCTCGAAAGTAACCACTGGACAGATAATGGAGCGAAAATTGGACAATTAGGGGCTGTAACATTATCGTATTCCTGGTTAGTACAACAGGCAGAAAAAAAAAAATCTCAATGGAAAGTACCGGATTTTTTTGCGAAATCTCTTGGCTTTTCGCACGAATAAAACATTTCAAAATTTAAAGAAAAAATTCACATACACTGTACGCTTAAATGTCTTGTAATTGCCATATGCTAATGAGGCCAAATTTTCACCCAATACTGGTCTAAGCTGTCATAAGCGACAATCTCCTAATCAATCTATTAATAAAATATTGAGGGCGAAGAATTCCTCGTGATGCCAAGGTGTCGGTTGTATTGGGCAAGGTTTCCACTTGGCTGATTGTGATGGTTTTCATAGACAAAACAAGATGAACAGCTGCGTTCATCTGTGTAGCCAGAGCGCGGTATTTACGCTTAACAGTGAGCTCTATACAGTAAACAAATACTTATAACATATACTTATAACGAATTTCGGGCAAAGAACTCCTCGCCCTTCTCTGCTGTTTATAACTGCGCAAGATTTCCCCTTCGGTTTCGTCAGAAACACACACATAAGGATTCCTTGCGTCTTTTAAAAAGTTTCGAGAGATAGATGGCTTCCAGCAATATTTTGACAGTTGTCTACAGAAGATAAGCTCTGTGGTTATAGTCACTGTGACCATTGTTTCTACCGGTAATAAGTAATTTTTTCCTATCGTCATCCTCTAAAATTATTTATGTGTTACGTGAAGACTAAGTTATCTTGTGGTGTCGTGTTTGTATTAATATTGTTCTTTGCCCTAAATTTTTTACAAGTAAAGACAATTTTATATTTATAATCGGGAAATTGTGAGGAAGGAGTTCTTCGCTCCTTGAATTTTTATTTGTAATTAAATTGTATTACTGAGCGACAAGTTGGCACGGCGAGAAGTTCTTAGCCTCAGATATTTTTTAGTATATGAAATGTTTTTCTTAGCTACAGCTGGGCACTACGAGGGCTTCGCAATAAATTTTTATTATTAAAAGAATATTATATGTAGCTTGTTTTCCTAAAATAACTAAATACAATGTCTTATTCATATTTTTTTAAAATGTAATTTAGTGTTAGCGTTTTTGTAGTATATATATTTTTTTCAATATATTAATTCCCAATAGAACATGAGTCCTGGTCTTCCCCAGTGTAAGTGTAGTTACTACATTTTAACAAGCAGCGTTGTGTCAGGTGATGTGAAAGAACCACGAGTCAACTTCAAGTGATCAACGCCCGCCCGGTTTCTTTTCTTTACCTCGCTTCACATTGGTAACTGTTATCTTTTTTAATCGAATGTCTGGAGTATCACTGCAGAGCCATTGACAGTCGTCTGTTCGCAAGTTCGCGGTTTCCAACAATTTCTGTCAAAAAAGCAGAAGCTGCAACGCGCAAAGCCCAATATATATCTGTTGATTTTAGTTTAAAAAGCGACGGCCCCGCCTTACTTGCGTAAAGAAGGCAAACTGTCACTCTACAACCATTCTTGGTGTGAATCCAAACCCACGATGCATACTTCGAATCCAGTGCTTGTTACTAGTTTCGTTGTTGTCTTTAAATTGAAGATGTAGCAATGTAATATTTCCATAAATATGCTGCTGTTTTAATACAACGGCCGGGGAGAAAGGTCGGAAAAAACACCTCAGAATTTGTCACTCGTGGACTCTGGCAGTCAATTGTATATACTTTTGAACGTGTTCCGTATGCCTGTTACTCAAATTAGAATACCTGGCCCATCCTGCACAGTTACGGACAGGTATGGCAAAATTTTGTTTGAAATTACGAAGGATTTTTCAGCCTTAAACCTTCGGGTGGGGTTGCTTGTAAAAGATAACAGGAAACTGGTGATATGAATGCTAGAAAGCTCTCTAAAGCGAAAACTTTAATTTTGAAGTGATCGATCGATTAGCCTATTTAACCTGTTTAAAGCTCAGTACGTGCTTAGATCTAGATACATTGCAGGCCACGAGAATACTTCTGAGTCCAACTATGTACCTGAAAACAAAACTCAACATACAAGTGAACATATGAAAGATCAGATATGATTTGAAGGTTTAAGCCTGATCAATCGTGTCTCGAAAGCTCAACATGTTCATAAAAAAGTAAGTAGCCTCGACCCGGCCATAAAGGAGTACATTTAGTTAATACTATATACTCAAGCTCCAATCTGTTAACTGTAATGTCAGAATTGAGGCACCACCTTCCCCACTCCCAACTCCTTCGTTCAAGTACTATACATTACTTTGATCGTAAAGCGCCAGTCACAGAAGTAGGCGCAAGGAGTCTTCTTATAGTTCCCTTTTACTTGACAATATTTTCCGAAATAAATAACGATTTGTTAGTTCGCAGCAATAATTCGGCTAAACGGAGGCAACCAATTGTATTTGTGGATCACTTGATTCCGAGCTCCAGTCACAGGCAGTGGAAATAATTTCCACATTCTGATCTTATCAGCTTCTTGTCTACTGATGTTTAGCAACTGCAGTAAGCAGTGCCGCTTTATTCCATTGCTCTTAAAAAGCCCGGCATACTGACTTTTTAAGTAGATCCGATCTGAGTCAGTAAGGTTAAATTGTTCGCTATTAGTTACTGCGATTTCTACAGCGACTCAAATCATTTTCGATAGCGGGTCAAAGATTTCTTAATAGAAAGAAATTTTTAACGATAGACTATGTACGAGGCTGGAAGGCCGAAATACTTTAACACAATGAGCAACATTGGGCAGTTTCGTTACTGATGTGATTATACATGCAGAAGTCAGCGCCGTTTATTCCCTATTTTAAGCTTAGTACATTGTACAGTTTCAGTCATGGTATCTCTTTCACATTCTTGGTGACATTTGGTGCTAAAGTGGCCTTTATAATATTCAGAGGGTGATTAAAGAGGCACCTCTTTAATCACCCTCTGAATATTATAAACTATTCAAGTGCGCGACCACTGAACAAAAAACGTCTGTACGGGCGTGGAACATTTTCATAAAACACGCTTGCCCCTTTCCCCATTTCCTCTATTACCTTTAAACACACATACAACATCTGTTGAACACAAAGTTAAAGCAAGAACCATTTTATTTAGCAAGTATTATCCAACGTCAAATACAGAATGTCTGACTGACGAGGTCTCGTGTAATTTGTGCCTCGTTATCTAATTTAGAAATAATTTCCAAACAATTGCTACATGTATATAGTAAAATTTTTAAACTGGCGAGATATTATACAGCAAAAAGATAAAAACCTGCATACAATATTTGTAATTGTCAGTGTGACCATTCTTGTAACGCAAAGAATCAACTATTGCATAATCTCAAGAACATTGGATTTTTAAACAGTAATTATGCCACAGTTTGACTCTGCCTAATCTAAATTTAGCCCAATTACAGTGTAATATTTCGTCGTAAAGTACGATCGAAATACGTTAAGCAACAAAATGTTATGTTCACTGTTTTACAGCCGAGGGACAAACAAATCCATGTTAATTGACCGGTAACAAAGTGACTTGTCACGTGTTACGTGGAACAATTAACCTATAGTGTATCACGGCACTTTTAACATACGTGAAATCGACCAACTTACACAATCTAGTTACACTGAATCTATGCACTACTCCTGTGGAAGCTGAACCCTTTTTCCTATGTATACACCTCACAAGAACGAACCAAATCTATCATTCACTCTGTCACACTACATGCTGTATACACACGTATGGGTTAAATCTCGATAAAACTCACTGTTACTGGCTCCTACTAGATCGGGCTACATTGCGTTATACAATGCACTATTAATCAGACAAGCTCACCGTTTATGTTCAAATATATCTCTAAAAGCATTTCCTATAAAGATAAACGGCACTGATGTAGAGGATACGGACAGCTTTGTCTATCTAGGGGCCAATGTTAACAACTTGGGTGGTGCCGAACAGGACATTCGGAGTAGGTTAGGTAAAGCTAGAAGTGTTTTTCATCGACTTTCAAAGGTGTGGAGAACAGGTGAATTCCGCCGAGAAACTAAGATGAGGATCTTCAAGTCAAACATCATTGCTGTCCTGTTGTATGGATGCGAGACTTGGAGAATGACAAAAGCGGATGAAAAAAGGCTTGACACCTTTCTTCACAAATGCCTAAGGAGAATCTTGAAAGTCCATTGGCCAATGCGTGTGCCCAATGATGAAATTCGGAGAAGAGCGGGAATCGAAAAGATCAGTACACAAGTACGACGTAGGCGATGGAAGTGGATAGGTCATGTTCTGCGTATGGCACCAAACCGAAACCCACACGTGGCGTTATCCTGGGCACCAAGTGGAAAAAGAAGTAGAGGACGGCCAAGGGAAACATGGCGGAGAACTGTGGAGAAGGAACGCGCTGAGCTGGGACTTACATGGTGGGCCGCAGCAGCAGCTGTGACCAAGAATCGGGACAGATGGCGAGCATTGATCTCCGGCCCTATCCCCCACTCGGGGGCAAGGAACTAAGCATATCTCTAAAAGCATTTGGTTCCTGGACGGCACTACACTCATGTTGTACATTTTACAAGAGTTCATACTGTTCTTTCAAAAACTTGTAAAAATAAACTCTCAGCTTAGGGCATGATCTTAGTATGTTCGTAAAATCCTAATTTTAGCTTCAACGTTTTCATACTAAAGTTCTGAGAAAAAAAGAAAGAAAAAAAAAAAAGGAAAGCGTAGGCTTGAAAAGTGATTCCTTTTTTGAGCAACGCATTAAAAAACATTTCATGTTGTTTCGGTCCTGCTTCATTGCTGATTGTCTTACTCGCTACTCAAGAGCTGCCATTAGAGCCGGCGCT
The DNA here is from genome assembly GCF_042242905.1 of Orbicella faveolata. NCBI lineage: Eukaryota > Metazoa > Cnidaria > Anthozoa > Scleractinia > Merulinidae > Orbicella > Orbicella faveolata. Next base: position 4,290,927 of record NW_028301577.1, read on the forward strand.
TTCAATTTATCGAGGTTTCAGACGAGAATGCTGCTGATTTGCTTCGCAACTGAACGGCTACGATAATTTCTGTTTTTCTACAGGTTAGATCTGAGAGAACCTTGATCAAACCACTACAGATATGAAAAAAACCAAATTAAAAAAAAAAAATCTTTCTCTTTTTCTTGTTGGTCAACATTTTCTGTCAAGCCTCTGTCAGGTATAAACAATTCAGGCAGTCGGCAAGAAAAGATCAATTTATTGAATGATTTCGAATAGTTGAAAGCTTATTCATAGATAGATAGATAGATAGATAACTTTATTTCAACTCGGGTTGATGAGGCTGATTAGGCCTTTAGCAAGATTATGCTAATTTACCGAGAAAAATAACTTTAAACGAAAAAAAAATTGAAATTAAAAAAATTACAAGATATAAATATATAATAGCTAAGACTAGTTTACATATGTAAATTTACAATAGATCTAACCGCAATCTTAAAATCTTTAAGTGTCTTCATACAACGTAGTGTATCCGGAAGTGAATTCCAAGCTTTTGAAGCAGTGTAGGCCACTGACTTAGTCTCATAACGGGTGGTGTTAACTTTAGGGACGACAAGCTTGTTGGTGCCCCTTAGATTCTTAATGTTCTCACGAATAGTAAACAAGTCACTTAAATATGTAGGAAGAAGGTTGTTGAGAGCTTTAAAAGCTACGATTAACCTATCTTGTGTACGTCGATCAGCTAGAGTGTAGCCAGTTCTTTCAGTTAATTCCACAGCATTTGTAGGCGATCGGCCACTATAAATGTGCCTTAGAGCTCTCTCATTTAGTTTATCGAGCTTTTGACTGTCAGATTTCAGACAATTGTGCCAGACGGTGGAACAGTACGTAAAATAGGACATGATGAATGAATTATACAGGCATAATTTTGTTGAAGAAGAGAGTATCTTTTTAAACCTACATAGAACATCCAGTTGCTTTCCTACTTTCTTGGTGATCTTAGTTACATGTTTGTCAAAGAGTAGAGAGTTATCAATAACAACACCCAAAAGCTCAGGGTGATCAACACATGGAATTTGAATATCATTGATGGTGAATTTCAAATAAAGAGAGTGTTTGTTCGATAGGACTAGGGCTTTACATTTAGTGGGATTGAGTTCAAGCTTATTGTCATCAAACCACTTATACGCAACAGCGAGCTCGTCATTAATCACAGACTCCACAACTTGCGGATCACGATCACAAAAATAGATTTGATTATCATCAGCATAGTTTGATAATAGGGACTTTAAGCAAATCGCTACGGCTGGCGCTGATACGGCTGCCGGAAGTAAATTTCCCCCAAAATGAGACAGTGCGCATGTATGTCGGTTGTTTCCAGCCGTAGCGTGAAATCTGACTACGTGCGTCGGGTTTATTTCGCTTCTCTGGCCCTTTTCAACGGACATCTCGGCATTTCAAGAATTTCATTGGATACTATATCCTTTAAAGTCAATTTAAGTCAAAGATTGTGTCAAGGTTACCTCTCATAAGCTTGTAAATCCATATCCTGAATTTACGATAAGTTTTGGCAAAGGTGTTGGAATGGCGAAGTGAGTCAAGTGAAATATTCGTGTTGAGCATGAGGTTGTGTTTCTTCGGTTAAGCTTGCTTTGAGGGTTTAGTGAAGATGTTTTATATCTGGATAACTAACGATGCTATTTTGCTTCCTTGAGTATTGATATATTTGTGTTCTTCACTCGATATTCTTTGAGATATTTGTCTCAGAAATTATATATTTCATCCATCAAATTGTTATGGAACAGAGTGTCTGGCATTCGCTTTCGCTCAGAAATAACCTGTTCGTCCTAGGAAGGCGAATAACGGGCATCGTCCTTTGAGCGAAGCCATTTGGCTGTGAGAAACTAAATAAAAGATATTTTAAACTCATTTAGCCTATGTTTCTTTCATCTTTGTATTTCGCTTTACTCGCTAAACCGAGACGTACTCTCCCCAGACCTTTTCAGTCACGGCAGCCGTAGAAGCGCCAGCCGTAGTGATTTGCTTAAACTCCCTAATTTCGCTCTCTTGATAACATAAAAAAGGTCATTGAGAAAAATGTTGAAAAACAGTGGTCCTAGTACTGATCCCTGAGGCACGCCTTTGGAGATATGAAGCACACCGGAAGTGACGTCTTCAATCTTAACACGCTGAGTTCTGCCACGGAGGTAATCATCTAAAAGAACCAGACTAGAAGAAGAAATACCATACGCGGCCAGTTTAGCGAGAAGTAAATTGTGCGGTAACATGTCAAAGGCCTTGGTCAAATCCATAATGACTGCACTGACAACACACTTATTGTCTAAAGCAGATCTCCAGTCCTCAATGAGACGTAATAGAACTGACTCACAGCTACAGCCACGACGATATGCAGACAAAGACGGAGACAAGATCGGATTGAAGTATTGAATAAGCTGATGTTCTAGGCATTTTTCAAATACTTTGTCCAATATAACGAGGATAGACACAGGCCTGTACATAGCTTTGCCTTGGGCATCATTTTTCTTAAACACAGGGCAAATCTCGGCCAATTTCCATTTTGCTGGCACTTTACCAGAGTCGATGATCTTGTTGAATAATACAGACAGCAGATAAGCAAAAACAGTTGCCCCAGTGCGTAGAGCTTTGGGTGGAATATTGTCGTGACCAGTGGCCTTTTTTGGAGCAAGCGACTTCAAAATAATCTCAAGCTCAGTCGAAGTAACATGTCAAACTGGAAAGGTTGGGCCACAGGGCAATGAGTCCGTATAGCAGAGATACTCTGGTGATTAGATGAGAGGTAATCCACAACAGTGTGCCGATTAATTGAGCTATCACTGACACATAATGCAGATGAATAATATTTATTGAAGACCTCTGCAACTTCTAATTTATCTGTAATCAATGTGTTGTCCTCCTTCAGATGAATAACATCTTGGCTGGTGTTACTTTTACAGTGCATAAACGGCTTGATAGCACGCCAAAATGTCCTGGGGTTTCCCCTTGCATTAGCTGCTGTGGTACGTAGGTAACCGGATATCAATTTTCGTCTCAGCGAGGAGGTAAAATTGCGCTGGATTTTGTATCTGACTCGATCTGTTGAATTTTTAGACTTGTTGTATAATCGCTTCAGTTTGTTGCGACGCCTTATGGCGTCAAGTAACTCAGGTGTCATATACGGAACGTGTTCACGCTTCACGGTGCTACGTTTAATGGGTACATGGACATCAAGAACACCCGATACCAAAGTGCTCCAAGCCCAGCAAATATCATTAGCGTCATCGAATATATAGGCAACATCAAAAGGAACCATACTCAAATCATTACAAAACAGCTCCGGATCAAAGTTCTTGAAACGCCTCTTGATAACAGTTCTAAGGCAAGACCTAGGACAATGAGACCTCATTACAGCATAGATAAGATGATTATCACTTCAGCCCAAGTCGAACACCCCAGAGACCAAGAAGGAACGAGGTTTATTCGTAAGAATTGCATCGATGAGCGTGCTTGATGTAGAAGTCACTCTTGTGGGCTGTCGAATTAAATTTGCCAAGTTGTATCCATCCATAAGATCCAATAAGGCTCTTCCCTCCTTGGAACCCTTGTCTGGTTGAGAGAGATCGCAATTTAAGTCGCCAAGAAGTACTATGTTATTGTAACGCTGGAAAGAACGAAGGAACATAGTGTTGAGCTCAGATTCCCAATTATTCTTGGGCATATTTGGCGGCTTATACGCTCCAATAATCAAAGTTCCTTTAGACGAATTCATGATCAGATTTTCTATCAAGGCAAGTTGCTGTCGAAAACTGAACGAAAAACAAGAATAATCCAGGTCTGATGCAGTCAACGATGAAGGTCACGCAATTTCTCTTCTCTCAAACAAAAAGTTTGCGTTGCGTGATTGACCTCTTCACTGAAAATTATACTCAGTGGACCACTTATTGAATGATAAGAAAAATGTCTGTCACGGAAACAGATAACAAATGTTAACTCACTTTTCTGCCAACCCATCAAACAAAGATTCCCGTGGCTTAGTAAGCTTGCGAATGATGTGCATAGAGGAACTGAAACTGAGAGTCAAAGTGAGGCCAATGGCTGCCGTGCGCAGGGCGGTAAGCCTTAGGTTGGTAAGCGAACCTTTAGAATTCAACATAGAAAAAAACACGGCTATTATGTCACTTTCAATATAAGCAAAATCATACATACACTGATCAGTGTAGAAAACATACCTTGTGACAAATTTGTGTTTGTTGAGGGTGATAATAAAAAGTAGATTACAGATTGTGCAGACCATGTTGTCGGTTGCAAAATAGGCGAAATGGAAAGTAGAGAGAATGTCAGTCATGGCAATCGAACAATATGGCACAACTACACCCAAAATGAACAAATACATGTTTGATGCAAACCAATCACTTCGAATCAGTTTTGAAAAGTTGGTTGGGACGGTCCACGTGGTTTTACAGGCAAACCTACTGTAGAGAAAAAAACAAAATATTTGAAGAGGTGACCACCACTGCGGAAGAAACGAGGTTAACCAAAATACAAGAGAATAAGTAAGATAATGACTCGGAGGTGCGATACGGCCACCCCAAAAAGTTTTTTGCTGAATTTCGTTTTGATCGAATCTAAAAAACGACCATCCACCACGGATATACCTACAGGGAGAGCTACTATAATGAGAATAACATACCCACTACAAACAGCTACAATAGTGGACAAAATTCCTCGGGACACTTGCGTCATTGCATGAATTATCTGTGTTTTTAAAACGGAGTTTGAAAAAGCACTGTTATCCTTTTCAAAATTCGTTTCAGCCCCTCCCCCCCACCAACCCATACAATGTTGAAGCTCTTGAGAAATGTCCAACATTGTATGGGGAGGGGGGGGGGGGAGGGGCTGAGCAAGTGTATTTGAATTCACGCGTGACTGTTTGTTTGGCGCGTGTGAAAAAGCGCCACAAGTGCAAATTTGTCCCAAGACTTTTGTCCATGATTGTAGTTTGCCGAACAGCTTTCTAGTAAGGTAATTTAAGACTCGTCTAATAGCTCTTGGTCTCGTGTGTCCGTTAGAGACGAGAAGTAGCGGTTGTGTTTCGCCTCTAGTTTGCTCATGTTCCGCTTCTTGGTTATAATTTCTCAGGGTCTCCCCATAATCGGCTGCTGAGTTGAGCCCTGACTCCACAGTAGTTTCCTCGGGTACGCGGCCCCCTTCAGCTTGTTGACCGCCAGACATGCAACAAAGCTTCTCTTGCCGTCTGAGCCATTCGAGAGTGATGAGTGGACCCAAAAGAAACCAGTAGTAAAGTCTCCGTAAGTATTGCTGCATCTTCTTTAAGTCTTCTTCTTGCAGCTTGATCGCTATCTCAACATTAGCTCGGTCTGCGGCTAAAAGATCATCATAAGAAATGTCTATATTTGAATGGTTAATAAAGTAACAGGCAAATGGTGCATATAAAACCGGAATCAGTAGTTTGTCCTGAAGCTGCGTTTTATTGTCAAAACGGAATGGGTATAAGCCATCCCAAAATATCACCACAGAATATCCTGCGTTCTGTGCATGTTTCACCAGTCCCTGTAATGAACGCGATTTTGTTGACTTGAATTTTTGCCTTGCTTACGTCAGCTAGCGGTTACCACGCATTGGCGAGTTTTGAGAATACAGCCGGACCACTTAAACGGAGTTCTTGATCTTCCATCGCTGTTGATGCTCGAATAAATGATTCTAGTGAAGGTGTTTTCATTTTCAGTTTGTAGTCAGGCATATCACGAAAATCGCACTGAACCTCCGCGTTCGAAAAAAGTTATAGCGAGAAGTTTGATTTCTCCTTGATAGCCAAAAGGACTTCTGTAAGACCCTGGTAGAGACAATACAACTAGAACACCGGAAAAAATGAGGAAGCAGACGCAGCTACTTATCTTAATGCATTCACCGGGCATGATTGTGACAAAACAAAATGAACAGCTAAATACGTAAAGAGTAAATCGACGTTTCTAGTGCATGCGCTATATTTTATATTTATAGTCACTAAGTTCTTATTAACAGACAGCGCGATCATCAGGTGACGACGTTTAATCTTTGTTCCTCAGTGGCCGGACTCGGGATCGAGGTTGACTTGTGTTAGTCACGGAGACTAGACTTCTGAGAAAGTAGGGGACCGTTCATTTTTTATGAGGGAGGGGGGGCTGGTGGGATTTGGGAAGCACCATTTAAAAATCGCATGACCCCCCCTCAGCTTACCAATTTTTTCACATGGCCCCCCCCCTTATAGCGGTCATTTTTTGGGAGACCCCCCCCAAAAAAAAATTGAACAAACAATATTTAGATTTCAACTTTTTTAATATTTCTCTATTATCCCCCTACTTCACGTTATTGTGCTCACTATGAAGACAATATTTACAATCCCTATACTACAGAGAGCTGTTGTTTAAAAAACAAATCAAAAGAAAGAGAAGTCAATTTCGGATCTCCTAGTTATGGCTCGCCCTGAGCGTGTGGCATTTGGCCTCTCATTGGTATCTTCCTCATCTGAATTGATGAATGCAAGAATGACATCACTTGAGTCATCTTCTCCGCTAGAGTCAATGGCATCACTGTCATACTCATCATTGTCACTTTCATCCGTTTCACTGCTGTCAGCACTTACCCTGTTGTCATTTTGTGTCAATGTCCTGGCATTTCTCAGTGTTGGTTGGCCAGCTCTGAGAGGACTCTTCTGCCGCAAGCATGAATGTCTTACAATTGCCTTTACTTTCTCACTCTTGCTGCTTTTCAAATGCTGCTTCAGCCCGTGGTGGTTCAAGTACTTGTTTTGTTCTGGAACACGTTGCTTTTAAGCTTGGTTAGATCTTCGCACAACTCAGTCCAAGTATAATCCTCATATGATTTATCTTTTGCGTCCCTACTTAACTTTGCCTTTTCTTCTGCTCTCCTTTTCCTTTTAAATTCCAGCACTTCAAGATGCTGAAGATAATCCACCACAAACTTTGATTTGACAATAAACTTATCTGCAAATAGAGCAACGCTCTCTGGGTCAGATAAAACCAGCCTGCCACCTCCATGCTCTTTCTTCGCTTGGACCCTTGGCTGCCAGTCATCTGGATCACGCCCTTCTTTTGGGGTCTTCTGGTAGGAGAGGTAGTGGTATTCCGGTAGGCAGGAATGGTCAGGAACTGGTTTAGGATATCTTTCTATGGGTGATCCAGTCCATTCACAACAAAAAGAACAAATGTCTCCTACCTTTTCTTGACAGGACAACTTTAGAAACTCTCTGTAGTTCTCCGCCTCCTCATAGTGCTCATTCATAAACTTCTCAATCTTACGGAAGTAACAGTGGCCTGGAACAGAATCTTTCCTTGCTCCTGCATTGTGATACTGAACCAAGTACGAAGTGTTGTGAAAAAACTGGAAATCTGTTGATGTGTTGTGTGAAACACATTGTTACATTTAATTTACAGATGTCTTTATTTGGAAGGTTTTTACCTCTACTCTAGTGATAGGCATGTATAAATGTTGCCCTGTCCAAGTAAAACAAAAAGCTACGAGTGTTCTCAAATCTTGCAAATAGTGGATTACTTTTTATAAATTTTGGCATACTTGTTGTGGTTTAAATTTATCTATGGTTTAAAATTTCTTAATTTTCAAGGTAAAATGGGGTTGACTAGCCTACACGACTTTTACGGTTCGTGACGTTTGTACATTTACCGTTCTCTGTTCGGTCACTCGACCTTTCTTGTCGCTTCACTCGTGTTCATGAAGGGCACTTCATGTTGTGTAATAAGGAGGAATTTTAGTGGAGTTGAGCCGTTAGATCGTGCTACGGCACATTTTTACAGGTTATAGGTCTGCATGGTTTCCGCTGTTATCTGCATGTCGACTCGTTGAGTTTGACACCTCTGTAATTTGCCATGTGTTTATGCATTGTTTAGGCTCATTTCTATTGCAAGATATGCTTTTAAATCTCCATGAATTTGCTTTTGAGGGACAAAATATGAAATTTACCGTGAACATGTTGCTTAATTGCATTCTATATTGTGACGCCGGGCCCGGCTGTGATTAGAACTGTTTGCAAGCACAGTAGGTAGATCGTTATCACGGATATCATATTTGTTCTCCTACGATTTCCTTGGGAGACGCCGTAGCTTTACTTTGAGAAAGCTATACGTTTGTCTAGAGACATTCCTATGTTTCTTGCAGCTATCTGATCGAGCTTGTGTTTCTCTTGCTCGATGTATAGGTTTATTCCTCCTTTTTATTTCCTCCTCTTTTACAAACCCCGTCTTTAAAATGGGGTTGATGCTATACGTTGAGTGCGTATTTTTGCTTTAAGCTCCTTGACGTTAGTTGAGTGCTGCTATGTCTTGCACGATGTAGAACGGGGCACGTCCATAATAATCATGAAAGAGGCTCGTTCCAAAATGCGCAATAATGGCGAAAGCGACGAGTCGTTTAAGAAAAGGTTTACAGCTGAACGATCCAAGCAGTTTGACATCTTACAAGCAAAAGAAGCAATCTTTCTAAGTGCGGATGGCTGTTCAGAAAGGGCGAGTGAGTTTTCCATGCCAGGGTACCAGTTGAAGCCCAGTGATGGAAGAAAACTGAACTTCTCCATCAAAGAACACAGAGCAATGGTGGAAAAGTTGAATGCCACGATTCCACACTCTTTCAGTCCAATGGGCTTGCTTTAAAGCAGGGCGAAGAATTTGCCCACAGTTTTAATGTAAAACAGATCAAATTTATAGAAGCTAAGTTGACGAAGGTCACGCAGGACATGGAAGCACTAGAAAATAAGAAGAGCAATTATAACAGCATATTCAAGGGCATACTCAAACAGCACATCAACAAAAGGAGAAGGAAAAAAGAAAACCGCAGAAAGTCAAATGAAAGAAAGAGGAAGCGGACTGAAAACAACGTCCAACGAGTTTATGGAATTTGTGTTAGAAACCCGCTAGGAAATGATCTTCCACAATGCCTTGTGTACCCTCCTAGAACGGCCGTCCCGGAAGAGTGTATTGAAGTTGAGCATGTTGCCACGTCGTTATTTAGAAGAGATGGGCCATACATCGCACAGCTCTTGGAAGGGAATTATTTCACCAAAGCTGCAAGAAGCAGAATCACCACCAACCTTGAGCAGGAAGTCAGAGATTATGTTTACACCTTCATGTACCCTGAAGAGTACACTCTGACGGAAAGCATTGCTGCTTCTTGCAGCATTGGTGAAAGAGACTCCCATAGCAGCACAAGCGGCGACGAAGAACTCGACGACAGCGAAGATGAAGATGACTGCCAGTGAAAGTTGCATTCGAAAATAACAGTGTTAAATACTTCTTTTCAGTAGCTACAAATGCTTCTTGTCGCCAAACGTTTTTTTAAAGCAAATGGAAAGTTTATAATAAATTTGTATCCTGCGTTCTATGTTTATTCTATAGCAATTTTTTTGATATTCAAACATCATGCCATTTTAAAGTTTTACTAAAATATTTCACGTGACCCCCCCTTTTTCCCTTATTTTTTTGGGATGGCCCCCCTCGAAAGCCATTTTTTTTCGCATGCCCCCCCCCCCCAAATCCCACCAGCCCCCCCTACCTTATAAAAAATGAACGGTCCCTAGGCCCGTTTTGCCGTTGGGCCTTTCCGAAAGAAAAGTCGAGTTGTTGAGTGTTATGCTTGCACCGGTCTCAAGCCCTTCGGCTTATCCGCACCTTCGCGCGCTGCCCTGTTCTTTCGCAGAACCTCAAATGGAACAGTTTCTCCTTGGAGGAAAATTCGGAACCGGACTCGAAATTTCCGTTTTTCAGTTGGTCGACACATCACATCGTTTATTTCAACGAGAGGTTTTAAATAAAATTCCACAAGCTGTTGCAGGTTCAAAAAAATTTTGTAAAAAGTATTTTGGGGCAAACCCTTATTACGATATTTTTACCAGTTTATTTTTAGTTTGAAAGCTGATCTTGAGTAAACATGACCCCACCGTTCTCCGTATCTGTTTTGTTATTCCCCTGGATTGGCCTCTAAGACCTCTAAGCCACATTCATGCATTGAAAATGGCACGCATCTTTTCAAAAACGTTCCTTAGAATGGAGATATTTTTAAACGCCGTTTTGCCGTGATCGTGTGAACTGTTAAAAACAGAGCTTTCCCCGGTTTTTGAAAATTACGATTACGTCACGGTGTAAGATCCAAGACTGAAATTAACTTGGGAGACAGTCAACACTTTTGTTTCATTCCGTTCAAGCGTGTTTTTAATTACGTTTCAGTTTCTGAATGAGCAAGCTGATCACGAGACATGCAACATAATCCAACTACTTTCATTTTCTTTCTCGAAAATAGCAGGCGTTAATCTGGAAGATTTTGAACTGGACGAGGACGTGTTAGTGCGTGGTGGATCAACGCTGATCATCCCAGAAAAATAGAGGGAGATGTTTAGGACGAGTCGAAGACATAGCCTAGTGAAATGTCAGCTTCCGTGGGGGCAATTTGTCACTTTGTTCATGATACTTGTTCCACTTTCTTAGAGATGTTTTTATAATAATAATAATAATAATAATAATAATAATAATAATAATAAAATATTTATATAGCGCCAATATCCTAAAAGTTCAAAAGCGCTTTACAGTTAGAAATATTAAAAACACTTAAGACTTACATAGCCTAAGTAATATTCAGAAGGTGCTGAGAAAGGTACCGAAACGGTACCTAAAGGCTCAAAAACGTGGCCGCTTAACAAAACATTCTGTCACGTCGTGGAACTTTTCATAAAACACGCTTGCCCAGTGAGTTTAAAATTCTCTGACCTGAATACCATTCCCTGTGTCTAATTTACACACTCGTGCAACATCCTTTAAACACAAAATTAAAGTAAAAAACATTTTATTAACCAGAGATTATCGAACCTCAAATACAGTATTTATGACTGACGAGGTCTCATGCAGTATGTCTCGTCATCTAAGTTAAAAATCATTTTTAAACGATTGCTACATGTATATAGTAAAACCTTTAAACTGGTGACATATTATTCAGCAAAAAAATAAGAACCTGCATACAATATTTGTAATTGTCAGTGTGACCTGTCTTGTATCACAAAGAATCAACTATTGCATAATCTCAAGAACATTGGATTTTTAAATAGTAATTATGCCTCAGTTTGACTCTGCCTAATCTCAATTTAGTCCAATTACAGTGTAGTATTTCGTCGCAAAGTACGATCGAAATACGTTAAACAACAAAATGTTATGTTCACTGTTTTACAACCGAGGGACAAACAAATCCATGTCAATTGACAGATAACAAAGTGACTTGTCACGTGTTACGTGGAACAATTAAAGTGCACCTAACCCCCAAATTTTTTTTTCGCTAAAACGAATCTAGGCTTTATTTGAAGCATTTGGGCGAAGAAATTTTTGAATTTGGTTGAATCCTCGATTTTCTATGCCCTTTCAAAGTCGCGCTTGAAGTGTTTCACGACCGCGTTTTAGGGAGTCTGGGGCGGCGGTTCCTGATGACGTCTACCCAGGAACCAAACACAATAGCGCCTCAGTCAGCTCTCTGTATTTGCTGGAGGAAATGGAAAACAAAACTAATCGTTCCGATGTATTTTGGGACTAAAACGTCCAAGCTTTGTCTCAGAATCATTTTGTTTCGTCACTGGAGTCAGAGTTAAGTTTCGATTTGGAAGACACCAAAATAAACTTCGATCGAGCACGTTCGACAACTGTGAACTCACTACTTAGAGCTTTGAGAGCAATTTACAATATTTCAAGCGACGAAGTAGAAGACTTCTTTGCCGACGAGCTGCTTGTATATTAGGAATGGAAAGCTAGATACGAGATACGAGGCAAACGAAAAGCAGGAAAGAAAACTCAAGGACTGCTTTGGATGGTAATTTCGTCAACTTAACATAAGATTCCCACTCGTGTTTATAGCCCGTTTACATTTGTTCTTAGCGAGAATGTATTTTGTCAAGGCATGATTGTTCTGTTAAATCCAGTTTGTGTTTTACTTTCTGTTGAATGCTTCATGTTTATAAGAGCGACGTACGTGTTGCAGTTTTCGAGACTTGATGACCTCCAAAACATTGGCTTCGATCGATTGAAAATCGTACTGTTTGGACCTGTATTTTTGAAGCTGCGAGAACAAGGTGGAAGAAAACATTTCATACAATTACCGATTTCACATTGTCACACGTTTTAAGTCGTAACTCCAAATAACCAAAGTAAATTGTTCTCAAAGTTTGCAGTGAAATTCGTCGGATAAGCGAAAAGGATGTGTTCCCTAAGCGGTCCGCAGATAATGTTCCGCGGTCATATTTTCGACGCTATTGCACAGAATCTCTGTCGCACTGCTGATTTCCAAACCTTCGAAAAACTCTGTGAGTCTAACAATTTTGTTATGATGTAATTCTAAAGGATTAATTTTCTACTTTTATCTAAATCGAAAGAGAAATAAGTGCTGGTTAGCGGCGTACAGTTGCGACCTATTTACATATCAGTCAATACGCTTTGATCATGATCCGATCACACAACTTTGCCGGTTATGTTATAAATACTGCGGGATTGTAAGATATAGGTTTTCGGCAGTATTTCTAAAAAATTCTGGTTAGCTTTAAGCAGAAAATTTTATGAAAATAGCGTTCGAAAGTCTGCGGAACAAATTCCAGTGAGAATTCTTTAATGGTTCTCACAGATTCAGTTCGCTTGTTTCGGTTCGACAAAATCAACCGTCGTTTACGTCTTTATTGTACCATTAGCCGATCATCGTCAGTAAATTGTACAGTATATCTTTCTTTAAATCTGGAATATTACTGCAACAGCCGATAGCACCTCTGGAAGGCGTTTCTGCGCACTTTTCGAATGTGTATTGCAAAATCCTGAAGGAAACGAGAGGATGTGAGATATCGAACCTTCCTGGGTAGACGTCACAAGGGCCGCTGGACCCATTCTCCTCAAACTCGGTCGTGAAACAAAATGGCGGTGTTTTGGAGCTATTTTCGAGATTTCGTCGGGGCACAGAAAATCGAGGATTTCACGGAATCCAAAAATTTTTTCGCAGAACTATTTCAAATAACAAGTACATTCGTTTTAGCGAAAAAGAATTTTTGGGGTTAGGTGCACTTTAACCTACAGTGTATCACGGCACTTTTAACATACGTGAAATCGACCAATTTACACAATCTAGTTACACTGAATCTATGCACTACTCCTGTGGGAGTTGAACCCTTTTCCTATGTATACACCTCACAAGAACGAACCAAATCTGTGATTCACTCTGTCACACTACATACTGTATACACACGTATGGGTTAATTTGAATCTCGATACAATTCATTGTTACTGGCTGCTATAGTGTAGCGGCTAACAGCTTCAATTGTTCATTTAGTGATACAAGCATGAAATTTGGCAGGAACATTCTCAATTGTCTATTCTTTTATTCTAGTCGATTAGCCACCTGAAATTCGCATTAACAAGAGTTTTTTTTCAAAATGGCTAAAAATGGGAACGATGTGATAAAATGGCGGCCATTTTAAGTAATATCCTTACTTCCAACTCATCTTGAAGCAAAATTTGAACAGTTTATTACTCCATGATTACAACGTTTCACTGCTAGCATCCTTTAGATACAATTGACTATTCCATATATCTTTCAGTTTCTGAAAATGGCCAAACAATTCTAAAGAATTCTTTCTTTAACAGGCGCTCATGATCTCATAGTACTGTTATATACAGGTTACATTATTTGCCTATCCAGTATTCAGTACGGTAATTCAATACGCCCAGAAGTTTCTTAGCTGGGTAATTCCCAAACAATTCTTTTTTAAACTACCTCTGATCACGTATACGTTTCAAATACACAAGTTACATTGCATGCCTACTTCAACCGAATTCTGATATTCAGGACAGCAATTCATTACGCCCAGCAGTTTCTAGCTGGCTAATTCAAAAACAGCTTTTCAAACAAGCTTTTGATTTCGTAACGGTGTCAAATAGTGCTGCTATACAATTTAAATTGCATGCCTACTATAGTCGATGACCAGGCGGAGCTACTTTTCACACAAGCAGCTACACAAAGCTGTACAGTTCAGCCCAGAAGGAAGACATTTGCACCTTCCACAACAGTCCTTCCTGCAGCCACATCTGGTTAGTTCTCGACAACTTGCAGCAACTGATGGAATGTCAGTCCAAAGTATCTACCACGTGTCACCTCGCCTACTCCACCCCAATCAGCTGGACTTTTTGTGACAGGTCGAGGGAGAGTGGCTTGACCCCAGATAATTCTTCCTTGGTAGGCAGCATGCTCTGAATGTAGCCTGAGGGCAGACTGAGGTGGTATTGCATCATACGGCCTCTGTTTGCGAGCGAGGAAATTCAGTCTTCAATCGTTCACACTTGTATCTGCACTGGACCTGTCATACATGACCACAACAAACTGCTCTAGACTCTGCAGATCAGCGTCGTCAAGAGATGTCACACAATGACTGAGTTTGGTGAAGGTGGTCGAGACCCCTTTGCACTCATTCCATGTTTGCCATGCAGACTTCTTTCCTTAGCCACGGAAAGCAGACACAGTGTCGGATCACGTGAAAGAATGGGAGTCCACTGGCTTTCTCTGGACCGATTGTGTTTACCAGTTCATGCACTGGAATCAATCGGAAATTTCCTCCTTGGCCAAATGCAATCCACACTTTTTCAAGAGCAGGCTCGTTTAAGGATTTCTTGACAGACATGGCAATAACTACCGCATCGATCCGTGTCGTTTGCCTTAATTATTAAAGCCTTACTGCCGTCCATTGCCGCATCTCATGCGTGCACAAAAATACGTGGGTCTGCCTCTTTGTGCATACATGGTGCTAAATCTTCTAACGCAATTACGCGATTGCAACAGACGTATTCCAAGCACGGCATGTCTGCTTCGGACAACCGATCTGCAAGAAAATGGAAAAGTTCAGTCTTGTTGTTGTTATCTCTCAGAAAGCTTGTCCAATTTTGGGGAGTCTTGCTGGTCGGTGTAACCCTTCTTCGTATCCCTTTGCCCCTTTTGGATCGTGCCTCTACTTTCAGGCTGGACTCCTTATACACATCAAACACAATGTCAACTCTTTGGTACTTGGTAGAATATGGTCTAACTCTTGGAAGGATGTCCTGATTGGCGTAGTCATCAAATGTCTTTGATGTACGTGGGGGTTGGGAGTTGACAAGAGCTCAGTAATCCATCCATGATGATTGCATCTGCCTCTGGTTCTGTGTTTGGAATCAAAGTCTTAGACTCAAGTATCTAAACCAATTGCGATTTCTGACATGTGTGAAGTTTCCCACTGTCACTGAGGGAAGCCGGAGCTGACTGGTTTTCGTGCTGGAAGAAATCATGCAAATCACACTGTCTGCTTTAACATGAAATGAAAAGTTGGGAAAATAGGCAACAGTCCTCTTTCAGTGTCCTCTCCTTGGAACTGGCGGCACTGGAAATTTCCTCTTGCTTGAAGAAAGTGATCTCGTCTTTCTATTTGATAAAACAAGGTGTGCTCATCTTTCTTCAGTCCTTCAATGAAGGATTAGAACTGATCTTTGCCTCTGCTATAGTGAGTTGCAACAAGTCTTTAATTAGCCGGATCGGCAATGTCCTTAGCTTTTTGTTTTACACAAGGAGGTCTGCAGACTCTTATTCAAAAGGATTGCCCATTTATTTAAATACTGTGAATAGCTTTTCCACTTTCTCAGACTGCTATTTGAGCACTTCCGCCTTGTTCGTGATGTTTGCTACTGATTGTTGTATCTTAAGTTCCCGCAACCTCTTCGTAGCGAGCGACTAGGCGGCTCACCGCTGGTCCAGCTATCATCCACCTCCAGAGTGCTGTAGGGTCCTCTGTCAAGCCTATCGCTCCTCCATCATCCTTGATGACTGCATTGTTTTGTTTATGGGCTTGGTCGATTGCAATTGACGAGAATTCTTTGCAAGATTTGTGCTACTTCTGGATGTTGTTGATCGATGGTCATCATATCTCTGAGGTGAATTTAAAGCCACCACGCATAATTCACATTGTTGTTTGCAAAGAAATGGGGCAAAAGTTCTGCCAGCTTCTCACGATACAGGCAAAAGTTGGCTTCTCTAAATGAACGAACCAATGTTAGAATGGTTAGCTCTAGAGCTAAAACGAAATGCGAACTGTGGACTTTCGAGTCTTTGTTTCTTACACCACTCTTCGAAATCAAGAACACCTTGTGGACTTTAAGATGTATCTCTGCTATAGCTGTTATATGCAGCTTGCCGCTGCTTGTATAGACAACATGCTGTGATATGATGTGCTTGACGAGATCTGGTAACACTTGAGGCTGACAGATAAGATTCTGAAGTACCAGATGAGGCAACTCCTGCCTCAACAAGAGCACTTGTCTAACCACTGTCCTGAAGTAAAGACTCTATCAATTTCAGAGCAGCCATTTCTATGTGAAGACCTATATTTGAGATGAATCGTCTGAAAGGTTTAAAGTGCAAAAACCTTTAAAACATATGTCAACCTTTTGACCCAAGCACAAGTAATATATGAGGGTTAAAACTAAAATCTATTATCGAAATAACCTAAGTGCAAAATTCTAAAATACTTACAGACATGTTCCGCTGGCCATGATAAAGGCTGCTCCTTCTGCGACTCTTGATAGCCTGCGGACATTTTTGCCAGCAGCCAACGTTTTCTACTCAGCTATAGTATTTTTTTAGTTTCTTTGCTGGACAATGAACTTTTGTACTGCAACATCATCAACTTCTCCTGTATAAGACTGCGAATTAACTCTATACCTAGAGTTAATGGCGGCCATGTTGAGATAAAGACCACCTATTTAGTAAATTGTTAAAAAAAGTGTTATACCGCCAAATTTGAAGTGGCTAATCGATCAGAAAGAAAGAATACTTAATTTAAAACATTTCTGTGAAATTTCATCCTTGTATCACTAAGTGAACAATTTTGCCAAAAAAATGATGTTAGCCGCTACACTACTACTAGATCGGGCTACATTGCGTTATACAATGCACTATTAATCAGACAAGCTCCCCGTTTATGTTCAAATATATCTCTAGAAGCATTTGGTTCCTGGACTGTACTACACTCAAGTTGTACATTTTACAAGAGTTCATACTGTTCTTTCAAAAACTTGTAAAAATAAACTCTCAGCTTAAGGCATATTCTTAGTATGTTCGTAAAATCTTAATTTGAGCTTCAACGTTTTCATACTTAAGTTCTGAGAAAAAAAGAAAGAAAAAAAACGAAAGCGTGGGCTTGAAAAGTGATTCCTTTTTTGAGCAACGCATTAAAAAACATTTCATGTCGTTTTGATCCTGCTTCATTGTTGATTGTCTTACTCGCTACTCCAGAGCTACCATTAGAGCCGGCGCTTTCAATTTATCGGGGTTTCAGACGAGATTGCTGCTGATCTGCTTCGCAACTGAACGGTTTTACGATAATTTCTGTTTTTCTACAGGTTAGATCTGAGAGAACCTTGATCAAACCACTACAGATATGAAAAAAATCCAAATATTTTAAAGAAAAATTCTTTCTTTTTTTCTTGTTGGTCAACATTTTCTGTCAAGCCTCTGTTAGGTATAAACAATTGTGACAGTCGGCAAGAAAAATCAATTTATTGAATGATTTCGAATAGTTGAAAACTTATTCATGATCAGATCTTTTACCAAGGCAAGTTGTTGTTGAAAACCGAGCGAAAAACAAGAATAATCCAGGTCTGATGCAGTCAACGATGAGGGTCACGCAATTTCTCTTGTCAGGAACAAAAAGTTTGCGTTGCGTCATTGACCTCTTCACTGAAAATTATATTTAGTGGACCATTCCATGATATGAAAAATGTCTGTCACGAAAACAGATAACAAATGTTAACTCACTTTTCTCCCAGCCCCTCAAATAAAGATTCCCGTGGCTTAGTAAGCTTGCGAATGATGTGTATAGAAGAACTGAAACTGAGAGTCAAAGTGAGGCCAATGGCTGCCGTGCGCAGGGCAGTAAGCCTTAGGTTGGTGAGCGAGCCTTTAGAATTCAACATAAAATAAAACACGGCTACTATGTCACTTTCAATATAAGCACAGATCATACATACACTGATGTAGAAAACATACCTTGTGACAAATTTGTGTTTGTCTAGGATGATGATAAAAAGTAGATTACAGATTGTGCAAGCCATGTTGTGTGTTGCAAAATAGGGGAAGAAATTGGAAAAATATGGCACAACTACCGCCAAAATGAACAAATACATGTTTGATGCAAACCAATCACTTCGAATCACTTTTGAAAAGTTGGTTGGGACGGTCCACGTGGTTTTACATGCAAACCTACTGTAGAGAAAAAAACAAAATACTTGAAGAGGTGACCACCACAAAGGAAGAAAGGTGTCAAAGAA
Organism: Orbicella faveolata; assembly: GCF_042242905.1. NCBI lineage: Eukaryota > Metazoa > Cnidaria > Anthozoa > Scleractinia > Merulinidae > Orbicella > Orbicella faveolata. The sequence continues at coordinate 4,309,313 of NW_028301577.1, forward strand.
TAATGATAACCAAACTATCACATAAGAATGAAAAGAATGATGAGGTGCGATAATGTAATGCCAAAAAGTCCTTTGCTGAATTTCATTTGATCGAATCGAAAAAAAGACCACCCTCCACCTGATATACCTGCCGGGAGAGCTACTATAACGAGAATAACATACCCGCTACCAACAGGTAGCTTGCCGAACAGCTTTCTAAGTCTTCTAAGGTAATTTAAGACTCGTCTTATAGCTCTTGGTCTCTCATGACTGTGACAAAACAAGAGGAAACGCTGCATACGTATATGTGTAGTTCGAGTGTAAATCTTCGTTTCCAGTGCGGTTGCGGTCACTGTATTTTAATTAACAGGCAGCGTGATCATCAGGTGATGACATTCAATCTTTGTTGCTTCGTCGACTCGGGATCGAGATTGACTCGTGCTAGTCACGAGACTTGACTTCTTACTGAGAATTTTCGAGTTTCTCAGTCGGTTATGTTTTCACCGGTTGTTAGCCTTCCGGCTGATCCGCACAACCGATTTGTCTGGCAAACTTCAAATGGAACACTTTTTCCCCGGAGGGAAATTCTGAACCGATTTCGAAATTTCCGTTTTTCAGCAGAATTTGAATATCATTCCACAAGCTGCTACAGTTTCAAAGAACTTTTGCAAAAAGCATTTTGCGTGCAAAAACTTATTATGATATTTTGCATGATTATGTTTAGTTTGAAAGCTGACCTTGTGTAAACATGAATCCACCGATCCAGCCGAGAAGCTCAACATGTATCCATTTTTGTGTTTCCTCCGGATTGGCCTCTAAACTATACATATATTCATTGAAAACGCTTTACCTCTATTCAAAAACGCTCCCCAGAGTAGCGATTTTTTTAAACGCCGTGTAGACGTGATCGTGTAAACTGTTGAAAACAGAGCTTTTTTTCTGCTGTTTGAAAATTACGATTTCGTCACGGTGTAGTTACCAAGACTGAATCGATTAAAGTGGCAGACAGACAACGCTTTTGTTTCATTCCGTGCAAGCGTGTTTTTAATTACGTCTCAGTTTCTGAATGAGGAAGCTGATCACGAGAGACGGAACATAATCCAACTACAGTACTTTCATTTTCTGTCACGGAAACAGCAGGTATTAATCTGAAAGATTTTGAACTGGACGGGGACGTGTTAGTGCTTGGTGGATCAACGCTGTCGATAAATAATCATCCTAGAAAAATGGAAGATGAAGTTTAGGACGAGTTGAAGAACTTCAAACTGGGGTGATAGAGTTAACGTGTGAAACCTTAAGTGTCTCGTTTTATTAAGATAAGTGCTTGGATTTATCTCAGTCCCGGTCATGAGAAATAAATAAGAAAATCAGGCGTTTTTTTTAATGGAATATAGGGATGCCAGGTTGATAAACAATAGCCTCCGTGAGCTACTCAGCTTGCTGCATTTATCGGACATGACTGTAACAACGCAAGATGAACAGGCGAATATGTATATGTGTAGCTCGAGTGTAAATCGACGTTTCTAGTGCAGGCGCTATTTATAGTCTCCATATTTTGATTAACAGACAGCGTGATCATTAATCTTTGTTCCTCAGTGGCCGGACTTGAGATCGAGGTTGACTCGTGTTAGTCACGAGACTAGACTTCTGAGAAAGTAATTACGTTTTGCCGTCGGACCGTTCCGAAAGAAAAGCCCAGTTGTTTAGTGTTATGCTTGCACCGATTCCAAGCCCTTCGGCTTATCCGCACCTTCACTGGCTGGTTCTTCCGCGAAACAAATGGAACAGTTTCTCTCCGGAGGAAAATTGTGAACCGACTCAAAATTTCCGTTTTCCAGTCGGTCAACTCATCACATCTGCGATTGTTTCAAAGAAATTTTGTGAAAAGCATTTTGAGCGCAAAACCTTATTATGATATTTTGCCTGTTTATTCTTCGTTTGAAAGGTGACCTTGTGAAAACATGATCCCACCGTTCCAGTAAGGAGCTAAACACATGTATCTGTTTTTGTTATTCCTCCTGACTTACCTCTAGGCCACATATATCCATTGAAAACGGTACGCACCTTTTAAAACAACGCTCCCCAGATTGGAGATTTTTTTTCAACGTCGTTTAGTCAGTGATCGTGTAAACTGTTTAGCACAGAGCTTTTTCTGCTGTTTGAAAATCTCGATTACGTCCGGCGGGGTAAGATCCAAGACTGAATCAGTTAACTTGCCAGAGAGACACATTACTTTTGTTTCACTCCGTCCAGACCGGTAACATTATCAAGCTACTTTCATTTCCTGTCTCGCAAATAGCAGGCGTTAATCTGGAAGATTTTGAACTGGACGAGGACGTGTTAGTGCTTGGTGGATCAACGCTGATCATCCCAGAAAAATGGAGGGAGATGTTTAGGACGAGTCGAAGACATAGTCTAGTGAAATGTCAGCTTCCGCGGTAGCAATTTGTCACTTAATTCATGATACTTGTTTCACTTTGACTTTTTTTGCTTACATAGCCTAGGTACTATTGAGAAGGTGCCGACAGAGGTACCGAAACGGTACCTAAAGGCTCAAATACGTGGCCGCTGAACAAAACATTCTGTCACGTCGTGGAACTTTTCATAAAACACGCTTGCCCCTTTAAAATTTCCTGATCTAAATACCATTTCCCTGTATCAAATTTACACATTCGTGCAACATTTTATTAACCAAGGATTATCGAACCTCCAATCATTTTCAAACAATTGCTACATGTATATAGTAACAGCTTTTAACTGGTGACATATTATTCGGCAAAAAAATAAGAACCTGCATACAATATTTGTAATTGTCAGTGTGACCTGTCTTGTATCACAAAGAATAAACTATTGCATAATCTCAAGAACATTGGATATTTACGTTTTTAAACAGCAATTATGCGATACTTTGACTCCGCTTAATTTCAATTTAGTCCAATTACAGTGTATTTATTCGTCATAAACTACAAGCGAAATACGTTAAACAACAAAATGTTATGTTCACTGTTTTACGGGGACAAAGAAATGCATGTCAATTGACAGGTAACAGTGACTTGTCACGTGTTACGTGGAACAATTAACCTACATAGTGACTGGTCACGTGTTACGTGGAACAATTAACCTACAGTGTATCACGGCACTTTTAACATACGTGAAACCGACCAACTCACACAATCTAGTTACACTGAATCTATGCACTACTCCTGTGGTAGTTGAACTCTTTTCCTATGTATACACCTCACAAGAACGAACCAAATCTGTGATTCACTCTGTCACACTACATACTGTATACACACGTATGGGTTAAATCTCGATACAATTCACTGCTACTGACTCCTACTAGATCGGGCTACATTGCGTTATACAATGCACTATTAATCAGACAAGCTCACCGTTCATGTTCAAATATATCTCTAAAAGCATTTGATTCCTGGAGTTTACTATACTCAAGTTGTACATTTTACAAGAGCTCATACTGTTCTTTCAAAAACTTGTAAAAATAAACTCTCAGCTTAGGGCATATGCATGTTCTGTTTGTAAAATCTTAATTTTAGCTTCAACGTTTTTCTAATAAAGTTTTGAGAAAAAAAAGAAAGAAAAAAAAGGAAAGAGTGGGCTTGAAAAGTGATTACTTTTTTGAGCAACGCATTACAAAACATTTCATGTTGGTTTGATACGTTCATTGCTGATTGTCTTTCTCGCTAATCAAGAGCTGCCATTAGAGCCGGCGCTTTCAATTTATCGAGGTTTCAGACGAGATCGCTGCTGATTTGCTTCGCAACTGAACGGCTTTACGATAATTTCTGTTTTTCTACAAGCTAGATCTGAGATAACCTTGATAAAACCACTACAGCTATGAAAACAATCCAAATTTAAAAAAAATCTTTTTTTGTTGTTGGTCAACATTTTGTGTCAGGCCTCTGTCAGGTATAAACAATTGTGGCAGTCGGCAAGAAAAGATCAGTTTATTGAATGATTGCGAATAGTTGAAAGCTTATTCATGATCAGATTTTTTATCAAGACAAGTTGTTGTCGAAAACTGAGCGAAAAACAAGAATAATCCAGATCTGATGCAGTCAACGATGAAGGTCACGCAATTTCTCTTGTCAGGAACAAAACGTTTGCGTTGCGTGATTGACCTCTTCACTGAAAATTATATTCAGTGGACCATTGAATCATATTAAAAATGTCTGTCACGAAAACAGATAACAAATGTTAACTCACTTTTCTCCCAGCCCCTCAAATAAAGATTCCCGTGGCTTAGTAAGCTTGCGAATGATGTGCATAGAGGAACTCAAACTGAGAGTCAAAGTGAGGCCAATGGCTACCGTGCGCAGGGCAGTAAGCTTTAGGTTGGTGAGCGAGCCTTTAGAATTCAACATAAAGTAAAACACGGCTACTATGTCACTTTCAATATAAGCACAGATCATACATACACTGATGTAGAAAACATACCTTGTGACAAATTTGTGTTTGTTTAGGAAGATAATAAAAAGTAGATTACAGATTGTGCAGACCATGTTGTACGTTGCAAAATAGGGGAACATGAAATTAGACATGCTTGAGCAATATGGCACAACTACACCCAAAATGAGCAAATACATGTTTGATGCAAACCAATCACTTCGAATCAGTTTTGAAAAGTTGGTTGGGACGGTCCACGTGGTTCTACAGGTAAACCTACTGAAGAGAAAAAAACAAAATATTTGAAGAGGGGACCACAACAGCGGAAGAAACGAGGTTAAGCGAGGTAGCAAAAGAGAATAAGTAAATTTAGTACTAGGTGAGATAATATGGTCATCCCAAAAGGTATTTTGCTGAATTTCGTTTTGATCAAATCGAAAAAAAGACCATCCTCCACTGGATATACCTACAGGGAGAGCGACTATAATGAGAATAACATACCCACTACCAACATCTAGCTTACCGAACAGCTTTCTAAGGTAATTTAAGACTCGTCTAATAGCTCTTGGTCTCGTGTGTCCGTTACAGACTAGCAGTAGCGGTTGTGTTTCGCCTCTAGTTTGCTCATGTTCCGCTTCTTGGTTATAATTTCTCTGAGTGTCCTCATAATCGGCTGCTGAGTTGAGCCCTGACTCCACAGTAGTTTCCTCGGTTACGCGGCCTCCATCAGCTTGTTGACCGCCAGACATACAACAAAGCTTCTTTCTCCGTCTGAGCCATTCGAGAGTGATGAGTGGACCCAAAAGAAACCAATAGTAAAGTCTCCGTAGGTATTGTTGCATCTTCTTTAAGTCTTCTGCGGGTTGCGGCTTGATCGCTATCTCAACATTAGTTCGGTCTGCAGCTAAAAGATCATGATCATCACCCGCAGTGTGTAAAAATGAATGGTTAGAACATGTTAGTAAACGTAAGACCGGAATTAGTAGTTTGTCCTGAAGCTGCGTTTTATTATCAAAACGGTGTAAATAATAAAGGGCATCCAAAAATATCACCACAGAATATCCTGCGTTCTGTGCATGTTCCACCAGTCCCTGTACTGGACACACAGCTTCGGGCCGGTTCGCAACGCTGATGAACGCGACTTTGTTGACTTGAATTTTTGCCTTGCTTACATCAGCTAGCGGTTGACACGCATTGGCGAGTTTTGAGAATACAGCCAGACCACTTAAACGGAGTTCTTGGTCTTCCATCGCTGTCGATGCTCGAATAAATGACTCCAGTGAAGGTGCTTTCAATTTCAGTACTTCAGTGCTTTCACTCTCAGACATATCCTCTAAATAGCATTGGACTTCCGGCCTCGAAAAAGTTATAGTTTCCCCTTGAGAGCCAAAAGGACCTCTGATGGGCCCTAGCATAGCCAACACGAATAGAACACAGGAAAAAGCGAGGAAGCAGGCGCAGTTACCTATCTTGATGCATTTAGTCGACATGACTGTGACAAAACAAGAGGAAACGCTGCATACGTATATGTGTAGTTCGATCGAGTGTAAATCTTCGTTTCCAGTGCGGGCGCGGTCACTGTATTTTAATTAACAGGCAGCGTGATCATCAGGTGATGACATTCAATCTTTGTTGCTTCGTCGACTCGGGATCGAGGTTGACTCGTGCTAGTCACGAGACTTGACTTCTTACAGAGAATTTTCGAGTTTCTCAGTCGGTTATGTTTTCACCGGTTGTTAGCCTTCCGACTGATCCGCACAACCGATTTGTCTGGCAAACTTCAAATGGAACACTTTTTCCCCGGAGGGAAATTCTGAACCGATTTCGAAATTTCCGTTTTTCAGCAGAATTTGAATATCATTCCACAAGCTGCTACAGTTTCAAAGAACTTTTGCAAAAAGCATTTTGCGTGCAAAAACTTATTATGATATTTTGCATGATTATGTTTAGTTTGAAAGCTGACCTTGTGTAAACATGAATCCACCGATCCAGCCGAGAAGCTCAACATGTATCCATTTTTGTGTTTCCTCCGGATTGGCCTCTAAACTATACATATATTCATTGAAAACGCTTTACCTCTATTCAAAAACGCTCCCCAGAGTAGCGATTTTTTTAAACGCCGTGTAGACGTGATCGTGTAAACTGTTGAAAACAGAGCTTTTTTTCTGCTGTTTGAAAATTACGATTTCGTCACGGTGTAGTTACCAAGACTGAATCGATTAAAGTGGCAGACAGACAACGCTTTTGTTTCATTCCGTGCAAGCGTGTTTTTAATTACGTCTCAGTTTCTGAATGAGGAAGCTGATCACGAGAGACGGAACATAATCCAACTACAGTACTTTCATTTTCTGTCACGGAAACAGCAGGTATTAATCTGAAAGATTTTGAACTGGACGGGGACGTGTTAGTGCTTGGTGGATCAACGCTGTCGATAAATAATCATCCTAGAAAAATGGAAGATGAAGTTTAGGACGAGTTGAAGAACTTCAAACTGGGGTGATAGAGTTAACGTGTGAAACCTTAAGTGTCTCGTTTTATTAAGATAAGTGCTTGGATTTATCTCAGTCCCGGTCATGAGAAATAAATAAGAAAATCAGGCGTTTTTTTTAATGGAATATAGGGATGCCAGGTTGATAAACAATAGCCTCCGTGAGCTACTCAGCTTGCTGCATTTATCGGACATGACTGTAACAACGCAAGATGAACAGGCGAATATGTATATGTGTAGCTCGAGTGTAAATCGACGTTTCTAGTGCAGGCGCTATTTATAGTCTCCATATTTTGATTAACAGACAGCGTGATCATTAATCTTTGTTCCTCAGTGGCCGGACTTGAGATCGAGGTTGACTCGTGTTAGTCACGAGACTAGACTTCTGAGAAAGTAATTACGTTTTGCCGTCGGACCGTTCCGAAAGAAAAGCCCAGTTGTTTAGTGTTATGCTTGCACCGGTTCCAAGCCCTTCGGCTTATCCGCACCTTCACTGGCTGGTTCTTCCGCGAAACAAATGGAACAGTTTCTCTCCGGAGGAAAATTGTGAACCGACTCAAAATTTCCGTTTTCCAGTCGGTCAACTCATCACATCTGCGATTGTTTCAAAGAAATTTTGTGAAAAGCATTTTGAGCGCAAAACCTTATTATGATATTTTGCCTGTTTATTCTTCGTTTGAAAGGTGACCTTGTGAAAACATGATCCCACCGTTCCAGTAAGGAGCTAAACACATGTATCTGTTTTTGTTATTCCTCCTGACTTACCTCTAGGCCACATATATCCATTGAAAACGGTACGCACCTTTTAAAACAACGCTCCCCAGATTGGAGATTTTTTTTCAACGTCGTTTAGTCAGTGATCGTGTAAACTGTTTAGCACAGAGCTTTTTCTGCTGTTTGAAAATCTCGATTACGTCCGGCGGGGTAAGATCCAAGACTGAATCAGTTAACTTGCCAGAGAGACACATTACTTTTGTTTCACTCCGTCCAGACCGGTAACATTATCAAGCTACTTTCATTTCCTGTCTCGCAAATAGCAGGCGTTAATCTGGAAGATTTTGAACTGGACGAGGACGTGTTAGTGCTTGGTGGATCAACGCTGATCATCCCAGAAAAATGGAGGGAGATGTTTAGGACGAGTCGAAGACATAGTCTAGTGAAATGTCAGCTTCCGCGGTAGCAATTTGTCACTTAATTCATGATACTTGTTTCACTTTGACTTTTTTTGCTTACATAGCCTAGGTACTATTGAGAAGGTGCCGACAGAGGTACCGAAACGGTACCTAAAGGCTCAAATACGTGGCCGCTGAACAAAACATTCTGTCACGTCGTGGAACTTTTCATAAAACACGCTTGCCCCTTTAAAATTTCCTGATCTAAATACCATTTCCCTGTATCAAATTTACACATTCGTGCAACATTTTATTAACCAAGGATTATCGAACCTCCAATCATTTTCAAACAATTGCTACATGTATATAGTAACAGCTTTTAACTGGTGACATATTATTCGGCAAAAAAATAAGAACCTGCATACAATATTTGTAATTGTCAGTGTGACCTGTCTTGTATCACAAAGAATAAACTATTGCATAATCTCAAGAACATTGGATATTTACGTTTTTAAACAGCAATTATGCGATACTTTGACTCCGCTTAATTTCAATTTAGTCCAATTACAGTGTATTTATTCGTCATAAACTACAAGCGAAATACGTTAAACAACAAAATGTTATGTTCACTGTTTTACAGGGACAAAGAAATGCATGTCAATTGACAGGTAACAGTGACTTGTCACGTGTTACGTGGAACAATTAACCTACATAGTGACTGGTCACGTGTTACGTGGAACAATTAACCTACAGTGTATCACGGCACTTTTAACATACGTGAAATCGACCAATTTACACAATCTAGTTACACTGAATCTATGCACTACTCCTGTGGCAGTTGAACCGTTTTCCTATGTATACACCTCACAAGAACGAACCAAATCTATGATTCACTCTGTCACACTACATACTGTATACACACGTATGGGTTAAATCTCGATACAATTCACTGTTACTGACTCCTACTAGATCGGGCTACATTGCGTTATACAATGCACTATTAATGAGACAAGCACACCGTTCATGTTCAAATATATCTCTAAAAGCATTTGGTTCCTGGACATTATTACACTCAAGTTGTACATTTTACAAGACTCCATACTGTTCTTTCAAAAACTTGTAAAAATAAACTCTCAGCTTAGGCAATATGCATGTTCTGTTTGTAAAATCTTAATTTTAGCTTCAACATTTTTATACTGAAGTTCTGAGAAAAAAAGAAAGAAAAAAAAAGGAAAGCGTGGGCTTGAAAAGTGATTACTTTTTTGAGCAATGCATTAGAAAACATTTCATGTTGGTTTGATCCGTTCATTGCTGATTGTCTTACTGGCTACTCAAGAGCTGCCATTAGAATTCGAACCGGCGCTTTCAATTTATCAAGGTTTCAGACGAGATTGCTGCTGATTTGCTTCGCAACTGAACGGCTTTACGATAATTTCTGTTTTTCTACAGGTTAGATCTGAGAGAACCTCGATCAAACCACGACACATATAAGAACGATCCAAATTAAACAAAACTCTTTCTTTTTTCTTGTTGGTCAACATTTTGTGTCAAGCCTCTGTCAGGTATAAACAATTCAGGCAGTTGGCCAGAAAAGATCAATTTTTTGAATGATTTCGAATAGTTGACAGCTTATTCATGATCAAATTTTTTATCAAGACAAGTTGTTGTCGAAAACTGAGCGAAAAACAAGAATAATCCAGATCTGATGCAGGCAACAATGATGGTCACGCAATTTCTCTTGTCAGGAACAAAACGTTTGCGTTGCGTGATTGACCTCTTCACTGAAAATTATATTTAGTGGACCATTGAATGATATGAAAAACGTCTGTCACGAAAACAGATAACAAATGTTAACTCACTTTTCTCCCAGCCCCTCAAATAAAGATTCCCGTGGCTTAGTAAGCTTGCGAATGATGTGCATAGAGGAACTCAAACTGAGAGTCAAAGTGAGGCCAATGGCTACCGTGCGCAGGGCAGTAAGCTTTAGGTTGGTGAGCGAGCCTTTAGAATTCAACATAAAGTAAAACACGGCTACTATGTCACTTTCAATATAAGCACAGATCATACATACACTGATGTAGAAAACATACCTTGTGACAAATTTGTGTTTGTTTAGGATAATAATAAAAAGTAGATTACAGATTGTGCAGACCATGTTGTAGGTTGCAAAATAGGCGAAATGGAAAGTATACGTAGTGTCAGTCATGGCAATCGAACAATATGGCCCAACTACACCCAAAATGAACAAATACATGTTTGATGCAAACCGATCACTTCGAATCAGTTTTGAAAAGTTGGTTGGGACGGTCCACGCAGGAGTACCCAACGACAGTTTTGAAGAAAATCCACCGTACGGTCTGCTTAACATTACCCGAGTGTCGCTACGTCAATCTTGTTTAATATTTAACTTTCCTGGGAAAAAAATACCCGCTCTTCACCGCCAGCAAGCAGGATTTCGAAGTTATCGTACTTCCAGCCAGCGCTCGACGTTGAGGTCGTCAACAAGCCAGCATGCTTTAAATTTGTCACCTAGCTAGCCAGCATAATAAAAGTTTGCCAAAAGTTTGCCAGCATGTTCGAGTATACCATTTTTTGCCAGCCAGCGAGCGAGTAATTTCAATATACCATAGCAAGGTACATTTCCTTAAAACTATTAATATAACAACGGATTTAGTATTGCGTACCATGAACGCCAAAAGTACGTTAATGGTTTCATTTTTACATTTGACTGGAAAGTTTTTGTAACATTTAAGAGATTACACTTACCATACAACAGTAAACAAAAGGGAAAGATAAAATATGCTTTAAGTGTCCTGATTATCCTTCAGGGATCCAAGCTTCACTCTGAAAATAAATCGTGAATTCCCTCCAAAAGAAGCGTGAAGTATAAACAGTGTCCATTCAGTTAACAGACGTAATCTAGACATTAATGAAGATCTATTGTTGTTATTATAAGTACAACAAGCAACCTATCAATCAGTTTCAAACGCTTACATACGACAAACTTTCACATTCATTTCATTTCCCACAGTTATTGTTCCAAAAAGTCAAGGAACCTCCATGCAAAGAAAAATTGTTTAGCTCACGAAGTAAAAGCAAGAGAAGATTACAAAGCCCTCACTAGGCTTTGGCTACCCAGTGTCTGTCATTTTTATTTTCAAATGAACCTACGATACAAAGGAAGGATTCGCAGCAAAAGCAATCGCTAGTTGTTCGTCAGGCGATCACTGCAAAAGACTCACGACAGAAGCCGCAAGGATTCGCAGCAAAAGCAATCGTTACTTGTGCATCAAGCGATCACCGCAAAAGACTCACGACAGAAGCCGCAAGGATTCGCAGCAAAAGCAATCGTTACTTGTGCATCAAGCGATCACCGCAAAAGACTCACGACAGAAGCCGCAAGGATTCGCAGCAAAAGCAGTCGTTAGTCGTTCGTCAGGCGATCACCGCAAAAGACTCAAGACAGAAGCAGCAAGGATTCGCAGCAAAAGCAATCGTTGGTTGTTCGTCCAGATGTGCGCTCTTTGGTCAAAGAATTTTAAACTGGCAGAAGTGTCCATTTCGATATACAGTTCATCGATAGATCATTCATTTCACGACTCTAGTTAATTTACGGCACTAGCGTGCAGAATGAAACCGTTGCCTCAACTGGTAGGTCAACGATGAGTTCAAATGAAAGCTGTTTTGGATCGCGTTTATTACCGGAAATTCACTTGCTTGGCGCAGTCAAACACATCGCGCGTTATGCCTGTCAAATTGTACTTTGGCAATATTTTCCGGACACTTGCTTAGTAGTTTGCTTTTCACAATTCTAAAACAGTGTTTTCAAAATGACAAACGATCGCGAGTTCTGTAATCCTTCGCTGATTTCTGTCTTCTTTAGGCTTCGAAAGATCCTTCGGTTCCTGGTACGGAAATTCAATTATTATATGATTACACGCAGAACCTACAGGTCCGACCAGTTAGCCTTGTGAAACACAACCAAAGGCGACGAATGATATATTTTTGCTCAAAGAAAGCCCCACAGAAAGACGAAAGTTGTTTCCTTCTCAACTACAAACTGAAGGAAAGTTTAAGAAGGTAAAATCTTGAGTTCTTTTAACTGACAAAGATTTTAATAACATAGACAATTTTAACATTTTACTTATTATGCCTAATAAAATACATTGCATGATTTAACTACCATTTCCGGCCGGGTGAGCAACGCGCGATAGTCCCTTGTACCCAATAAGACTGAAAACGAGGGCAAACAATTGACCCTTGCCGTCCGACAACTTTCGGAAAATTCCATCACGCAAAGTTGCACTGATTTAAAGCAATACAAAAGTGCTATGAGCAAGGCGTTGATTGTATGGTACAATGATTCCTTTATCTTTATAGCTCAGAGAGGATAGTTGTATGTCCAACATTGCAGTCCGAGCTAGCGCATATAAACAAATATGCCTACCCTTTGTCCAGCTGCTTTGTCTCTTTGGTAAGTCCTTTTCTCAGCGGAACTTAGATCTGGCAGAGGTCTTCCCTTAGTCTCTTTTCTTTTTTTCTCTCCAGCCTTTGAAATGACTCAGAATAACTGCAAATGTAAATTAACTCCCGGCAATCTTGAATCGCCGATACATTGATAAGTTTAGGGTCTCAAAATAAAAGCATTTCTCTCAAAGAGACCGCGAACAGTGCGGAATGAGTTCACCAAAAGCATTTCTCTCAAAGAGACAGCGAACAGTGTGGAATGAATTCACCCGACGGCCATTTCCGGTGAGCAACGCGCGATAGCCCCTTGTTTTCCAGAGGACAAACATTAACTCGTTATGCTAGTACTGAACCACGATTAAGGCATTTAATGTACCCAATAAGACTGAAAAAGAGGGCAAACCGTTGTCCCTCGTCTTCCGGCAACTTTCGGGAAATTTTCGATTAAGCAAATTTGCAGATTTAGAGCAACCCAAAAATGCTATGAGCGAAACGATGAGTGTATGGTACGATGAGATCACTTTACTTGATTACTTTAGCATCAAGAGAGAAAAGTTGACCACCGATGCAGACGACTAGCGCATATAAACGGAACATTACGCCTACCCTTTATCCAGCTGCTTTGTTTGTCTGCGCCAAGTCCCTTTCACAGCAGATCTCAGATTTGGCAGATCTCGTTTCTTTCCTTTACCAGCGGAGCCCTCGAAATAACTCAGAATGACTGCAAAAGAGGAATGTAAATGAACATCTTAGAGTCTAGGTTCTTATGCCGCCGATACCTTTTTAAATTTAGTTGTCTATAAATGAAAGAATTAATGCAAAACATACAGCAAACAGTGTCACTGATTCCAGTACAATGTACCATCACTGCCCCCGTGTGCAAGCAAGAGAATTATAGGAATGAATTTACCAACCTTTAAGTTGCGTTCCACTGTTTCATTATAACTGCCGACTGCTTGCAGCACAACAGCGCCAGCAGCGGTTTTCCGAAGTGACGGCTTTTTCAGGCCTTTGGAACGACAAACGAGCGGAGATCCTGGAGATCGGCCGTGTTCCATTGAAAAGAACGTTTTTAACGGATTTGGCCATTCGAGATACTAGTGCCATTACGTCATTGAAAATGACAGCTGCTGGTGTTATGCAATTTTTACTGGTTGATGAAAAAGATAAACCGCAACAATCTGACAATGGAGCCATCATTTTCGGGCATGGCATCACGCGCGCGTTGATTTGCATTATTTTTGTAGCGCGTGGCGCTGGGAGTAGGTACGACCGCTTGCGGTTTATCGTCTCACGGCGGAAGACTTTAGACTTTAGAGCTCGCTCGCGCGTTTTTTACGTCCCAGGACGGAAGCAGTTTAATTGATTGCTTTTTCGAAGAAGTCACAGCCAGGAAAAACAAACAAGTCACGTTTTTTCCAGCTAGGGACAGTGTTTTAAATCAGTTTTTAGCAAGCCAGACGCTGAACGAAAATCCCAGCCAGTAAATGATCTAATGCTAATATTTCCCAGCCAGCGTAATTGCAGCCTGTCGATCGGGTTTTCTGTCGAGCGGCTCCGTCGGGTTCTCCTGTCCACGTGGGTTTACAGGCAAACCTACTGTAGAGAAAAAAACAAAATATTGGAAGAGGAGACCACCACAAAGGAAGAAACCAGTCAAAGAACCAGAATGATAACATATATGTCACAGAAGAATGAAAAGAATGATGAGGTGCGATAAGGTCATCCCAAAAGGTTTTTTGCTGAATTTCGTTTTGATCGAATCTAAAAAGCGACCATCCTCCACTGGATATACCTACAGGGAGAGCTACTATAATGAGAATAACATACCCACTTCCAAAAGCTAGCTTGCCGAACAGCTTTCTAAGGTAATTTAAGACTCGTCTAATAGCTCTTGGTCTCGTGTGTCCGTTACAGACGAGAAGTAGCCGTTGTGTTTCGCCTCTAGTTTGCTCATGTTCCGCTTCTTGGTTATAATTTCTCTGAGTGTCCTCATAATCGGCTGCTGAGTTGAGCCCTAACTCGACAGTAGTTTCTTCGGTTACGCAGCCTCCTTTAGCTTGTTGACCACCAGACATGCAACAAAGCTTTTTTCTCCGTCTGAGCCATTCGAGAGTGATGAGTGGACCCAAAAGAAACCAGTAGTAAAGTCTGCGTAAGTATTGCTGCATCTTCTTTAAGACTTCTTCTCGCGGGTTGATCGCTATCTCAACATTAGTTCGGTCTGCAGCTGAAAGATCATCATCATCATCATCATCATCAATGTTTACATTTGAATGGTTAGGACATATTCCTAAATATAAGACCGGAATCAGTAGTTTGTCCTGAAGCTGCGTTTCATGATCAAAACGGTGTGGATAAAAGTCATCCCAAAATATCACCACAGAATATCCTGCATTCTGTGCATGTTCCACTAGTCCCTGTAATGGACACACGGTCTCGTTCGCAAGGCTGATGAGCGCGACTTTGTTGACTTGAATTTTTGCCTTGCTTACATCAGCCAGCGGTTGACACGTATTGGCGAGTTTTGAGGATACAGCCAGACCACTAAAACGGAGTTCTTGGTCTTCCATCGCTGTTGATGCTCGAATAAATGATTCCAGCGAAGGTGCTTTCAATTTCAGTGTTTCAGCGCTTTCAATTTCAGACATATCCTTTAAATCGCACTGGACTTCCGGCTTCGAAAAAGTTATAGTTATAGTTTCGCTTTCCCGTTGATAGTCAAAAGGACCTCTGATGGGCCCTCGCATAGCCAACACGAATAGAACAACGGAAAGAATGAGGAAGCAGGCGCAGCTACTTATCTTGATGCATTTAGGCGACATGACTGTAACAAAACAAGAGGAAACGCTGTATACGTATATGTGTAGTTCGATCGATTGTAAATCTTCGTTTCCAGTGCGGGCGCGGTCACTGTATTTTAATTAAAAGGCAGCATGATCATCAGGTGATGACATTCAATCTTTGTTGCTACGTGGACTCGGGATCGAGGTTGACTCGTGCTAGTCACGAGACTAGACTTCTGAGAAAGAGTTCGAGTTTCTCATTGTTATGTTTTCACCGGTTCTAAGTGTTCTGGCTAATCCTCACAACCGATTTTCCCGGCAAACTTCAAATGGAACACTTTTTCCCCTTAGGGAAATCCTGAACCGATTTGAAATTTCCTTTTGTCAGTTGGTCAACAAATGCATAACTTTGCTTATTTAAATAACTTTTCACAAGCTGTTACAGTTTCAAAAAACATTTACAAAAAGCATTTTGAGCTCAAAAACTTATTATGATATTTTGCCAGATTATTTTCAGTTTGAAAGCTGACCTTGTGTAAACATGAAACCACCGATCCAGCTGAGAAGGTCAACACGTATCTATTTTTGTGTTTTCCTCCGGATTGGCCTCTAAAGTATACATATATTCATTGAAAACGCTTCACCTCTATTCAAAAACGCTCCCCAGAGTAGAGATTTTTTTTAAACGCCGTGTGGTCGTCATCGTGTAACTGACTGTTGAAAACAGAGCTTTTTTCTACAGTGTGAAAATTACGATTACGTCACGGTGTAATATCCAAGACTGAATCAATTAAAGTGGCAGGCAGTAGACCTTGGCGGATTGTGCCCCTAAAAGTGGCATATTACGCTACTATAGCGGTGCTCGAAATTTTGCCAAATTATGCCAAAATTATGCTCCTGATTTCCGAAATTATGCTCACAAAATGATCGACGTAGATTCTGTACATAGAGGCGCGCAATAACGACACCAAATTATGATGTTTTTCAAATAAACTGTTGCTGTAAATTTATTTGTGTTTTATGGTAGTTTGTCTCGGCCGTCAGCTGTCCAAATTAGCTGCCTTGTAACTAAGCATGTCACAACAAAGTCAATACTACTATTCTGACTATTAGCGTAGCTAAAACACGCATTGCAAGAACATACTACCTAAATTTAATTTATTTCTGTAGAAAATACACCGTATTTACTAAATTTTATGAATTTGTGCTCCAAAAAGTGCTAAAAGTTGCTAATTATGCCGTGGCAGTGCTCGTTTAAAAAATTATGCTTTTTTGCTCCAGTCATGCCAAACATTATGCTAGCACAATCCGCCAAGGCCTAGCAGACAAACACATTACTTTTGTTTCATTCCGTTCAAGCATAATTTTTAGCATGTTTTTAATAACGTTTTAGTTTCTGAATGAGCAAGCTGATCACGAGAAACGCAACGAAATCCAGCTACTTTCACCGAAAAGTTGCAAAATTGTTCATCAAAATTCCCACTAACCTTGGTTGGCTTAACCGGACTTTGAACAACCCGGCCCTGGGGCCTGTTTCTCGAAGGTCCCGAAAAGTTTTCGCACCCGGAAAGCCGAAGTGAAATCTCAAACCTTACGACCACAGAGCTGTTTTATCCACATATTCTTAAGAGGAAGAGAGGTTCTCTTCATACAAAAAAGTATCAGGCGTTTACACCTCTCTGTTTTTAGATACAGATAAACTAAAAATGGCTTTGCGGGCTCGAAAAGTTTGTGGGGCTTTCAAGCAACGGGCCCCTGGGCCGGGTGAAGACAACACAACACCGTGGCTAAGGCTAGAACCCAGACCACTCGTTGCAAAGCCCAGGCCGCTAATCATTAGGCTCTGCTCCTCCCATGATACAATAGAACAAATAAATTGCTTGATCTTCTATCAATACAAGATAAATCTGTCTGATCGTAAATGTTTACTAAAAAGCACTGAACGTTGGACGTAAATTTGAAGTATACAAAGTGATTTCTATAGATGAGGGGGAGTAGGGACGAGTTTCCAACTAAAAGGTGCCACAAGATTTGATTGTTCTGAAACAAAAATCTTTGGAAAGCACGCTGACGCCACTTCCTTGTCTCTAGCTATGTCAGGGTGACTGATGATTCCATACTTAAAAAAGAACTACAGTGCCGAGCCATACCGAGCCAAGAGTGATCAGCAAATAGTGGCATGGTAACGAATCCAGATGTGCTTCTCGTATAAAGACGGGCCACCAAAAGGGGGCTGCCAGGGTTTAATGTGTGTGCAAGGGTTCAATGTAGAAATGTTGGTGTTTTCTTGGGTTTCAGCAATTTAGAGGGGCGACCCCCCTCCCCCACCCCTTTCCTCTTTTCAGTGCCTATTGACACATCCAAACTAGAGCATAAATTGTCTTTGAGTCACACAAATTCTACCCTGGATTATTGTGTGGAATAAAGTACTGATCGTTTATATATACATTGTGACACGATGGAGGTCGATCGAAGTTTTTCGAATAATAAAACCAACGGGACTTTTGCCTCTGTGTCAAAACGAATCTTCGTGCGTAACCATGCCATTTACATGAACGCACGTTCATTTTCATGCAAATCAAACTCAGTTTTATATGAGTTTTGCACCAGGACTCGTTCTGAAAATGAGGTAAATAGGAGGTGGCCGATTGGATTCGAATAATTCAAAGGCCTGGACACCTCATAAAAAATTATCATAAAATTAATTATACATTCATTTTTGCATTGCACCTCAGTTCAGTGTGACATGTGGTCGCGGACCTACTCGGCTTCACTTCTTCAAGCAGGAATTTAACTGCGTTCCTGCCTGATAAATGACTTTCTAATGACTAGCAAGTTATTTCCAAGTCACAAGAACGCCCGGCTTCAGTTGAAGAAACAGAACATGGCCAAATTTAAGACGTTTAGCAGATTCAGCAGATCAGAGATATCTTCACTTGAGGTAAGGCGAAAAACCATTTTCGGTGTGTCGTCAGACATATCACGGAAATCGCACTGAACCTCCGCGTTAGAAAAAAGTTATAGCTATAGTTTTGACTTTTCCTTAGTAGCCAAAAGGACTTCTGTAAGACCCTGGTAGAGACAATACGAGTAGAACACCGGAAAAAATGAGGAAGCAGACGCAGCTAATTATCTTACTAGTGCATTCATCGGACATGATGAATGCATTAAGACAAAACAAAATGAACAGCTAAATACGTATATGTGTAGCTCGAGAGTAAATCGACGTTTCTAGTGCACGCACAATATTTTATATTTATAATCACTAAATTTTGATTAACAGACAGCGCGATCATCAGGTGACGACGTTTAAGCTTTGTTCCTCAGTGGCTGCACTCGGGATCGAAATTAACTCGTGTTAGTCACGGGGACTACACTTCTGAGGAAGTAGTTCCGTTTTGCCGTTGTGCCTTTCCAAAAGAAAAGTCGAGTTGTTAAGTGTTATGTTTGCACCGGTCTCAAGCCATTCGGCTTATCCGCACCTTCGCGCGCTGCCCTGTTCTTCCGCGACACTTCGAATGGAACAGTTTCTCCCTGGAGGAAAATTCTTAACCGAATTCGAAATTTCCGTTTTTGAGTTGGTCAACACATCACATCGTTTATATCGACGAGAGCTTTTAAATAGAATTCCACAAGCTGTTGCAGATTCAAAAAAAATTTGTAAAAAGCATTTTGGGGGCAAAACCTTATTGTGATGTTTTTGCCAGTTTATTTTTAGTTTGAAAGCTAATCTTGAGTAAACATGACTCCACCGTTCTAGTTAAGCGCTCAACACACGTATCGTATCTGTTTTGTTATTCCTCTGGATCGGCCTCTAAGACCTCTAAGCCACATATATCCATTGAAAACGGCACCCAACTTTTCAAAAACGCTCCCCAGATTGGAGATATATTTATACGCCGTTTTGACGTGATCGTGTAAACCGTTAAAAACAGAGCTTTGCCCGGTTTGTGAAAATTACAATTACGTCACGGTGTAAGATCCAAGACTGAATAAATTAACTTGGCAGACAGACAACACTTTTGTTTGATTCCGTTCAAGCATGTTTTTAATTACGTTTCAGTTTCTGAATAAGCAAGCTGATCACAAGAGACGCAACAGAATCCAACTACTTTCATTTTCTTTCTCGAAAATAGCAGGTATTAATCTGGAAGATTTTGAACAAGACGAGGACGTGTTAGTGCTTGGTGGATCAACACTGTCGATAAATAATTATCCTAGAAAAATGAAAGGTGAAGTTTAGGAGGAGTCGAAGAACTTCAAACTGGGTTGATTGAGTTAAGGTGTCCCTGAGTGTCCCGTTTTACTAATGGGGTAAGTGCTGGGATTTATCTCAGTCCCGGTCATGAGAAATAAATAAACAAATCAGGCTTTTTTCTTAATGGAATATGGGGAGATCGCAAGTTGATAAATAATAGCCTCCGTGAGCTTCTCAGCTTGCTGCATTTATCGGACATGACTGTAACAAAGCAAGATGAACAGCCGAATATGTATATGTGTAGCTCGAGTGTAAATCGACGTTTCTAGTGCAGGCGCTATTTATAGTCTCTATATTTTGATTAACAGACAGCGTGATCATTAATCTTTGATCCTCAGTGGCCGGACTTGAGATCGAGGTTGACTCGTGTTAGTCACGAGACTAGACTTCTCAGAAAGTAGTTACGTTTTGCCGTCGGACCGTTCCGAAAGAAAAGCCCAGTTGTTTAGTGTTATGTTTGCACTGGTTCCAAGCCCTTCGGCTTATCCGCACCTTCGCTGGCTGGTTCTTCCGCGAAACAAATGGAACAGTTTCTCCCCGGAGGAAAATTCTGAACCGACTCCAAATTTCCGTTTTCCAGTCGGTCAACACATCACATCTGTTGTTGTTTCAAAGAAGTTTTGTTAAAAGCATTTTGAACGGAAAACCTTATTATGATATTTTGCCTGTTTAGTTTTTGTTTGAAAGGCGACCTTGTGAAAACATGATCCCACCGTTCCAGTTAGGAGCTCAACACACGTATCTGTTTTGTTATTCCTTCTGACTGGCCTCCAGGCCACATATATCCATTGAAAACGGTACGCATCTTTTCAAAAACGCTCCCCAGATTGGAGATTTTTTTCAACGTCGTCTAGTCAGTGATCGTGTAAACTGTTTAAACTTGAGAGCTTTTTCTGCTGTTTGAAAATTTTGATTACGTCCGGCGGTGTAAGATCCAAGACTGAATGTATTAACTTGGCAGACAGACACATTACTTTTGTTTCACTCCGTCCAGACCGGCAACATTGTCAAGCTACTTTCATTTCCTGTCTCGAAAATAACAGGCGTTAATCTGGAAGATTTTGAACTGGACGAGGACGTGTTAGCGCTTGGTGGATCAACGCTGATCATCCCAGAAAAATGGAGGGAGAAGTTTAGGACGAGTCCAAGACATAGCCTAGTGAAATGTCAGCTTTCGTGGTGGCAATTTGTCACCTTGTTCATGATACTTGTTCCACTTTCTTAGAGATGTTTTTTGCTTACATAGCCTAGGTACTATTCAAAAGGTGGTGAGAGAGGTACCGAAACGGTATTGAAAGGCTCAAATACATGGCTGCTGAACAAAACATTCTGTAACGTCGTGGAACTTTTCATAAAACACGCTTGCCCAGTGAGTTAAAAATTCTCTGACCTGAATACCCTTTCGCAGTATCAAATTTACGCACTCGTGCAACATCCTTTAAACACAAAATTAAAGTAAAAAACATTTTATTAACCAAGGATTATCGAACCTCAAATATAGTATTTATGACTGACGAGGTCTCATGCAGTATGTCTCGTCATCTAAGTTAAAAATCATTTTCAAACCATTGCTACATGTATATATAGTAAAACCTTTAAACTGGTGACATATTATTCCGCAAAACAATAACAACCTGCGCACAATATTTGTAATTGTCAGTGTGGCCTGTCTTGTAGCACAAAGAATCACCTATTGCATAATCTCAAGAACATTGGGTTTTTAAACAGTAATTATGCCACAGTTTGACTCTGCCTAATCTCAATTTAGTCTAATTACAGTGTAGTATTTCGTCGTAAAGTACGATCGAAATACGTTAAACAACAAAATGTTATGTTCACTGTTTTACAGCCGAGGGACAAACAAATCCATGTCAACTGACAGGACACAAAGTGACTTGTCACGTGTTACGTGGAACAATTAACCTACAGTGTATCACGGCACTTTTAACATACGTGAAATCGACCAACTCACACAATCTAGTTACACTGAATCTATGCACTACTCCTGTGGCAGTTGAACCGTTTTCCTATGTATACACCTCACAAGAACGAACTAAATCTATGATTCACTCTGTCACACTACATACTGTATACACACGTATGGGTTAAAGCTCGATACAATTCACTGTTAGTGACTCCTACTAGACCGGGCTACATTGCGTTATACAATGCACTATCAATCAAACAAGCTCACTGTTTATGTTCAAATATATCTCTAAGACCATTTGGTTCCTGGACTGTACTACAGTCAAGTTATACATTTTACAAGAGTTCAAACTGTTCTTTCAAAAACTTGTAAAAATAAACTCTCAGCTTAGGGCATGTTCTTAGTATGTTCGTAAAATCTTGATTTTAGCTTCAACGTTTTTATACTAAAGTTCTGGGAAAAAAAAAAGAAAAAAAAAGCGTGGGCTTGAAAAGCGATTCCTTTTTTAAGCAACGCATTAAAAAACATTTCATGTTGTTTTGATCCTGCTTCATTGTTGATTGTCTTACTCGCTACTCAAGAGCTGCCATTAGAGCTGGCACTTTCAATTTATCGAGGTTTCAGACGAGAACGCCGCTGATTTGCTTCGCAACTGAACGGCTTTACGATAATTTCTGTTTTTCTACAAGTTAGATCTGTGAGAACTTTGATCAAACCACGACACATATGAGAACAATGCAAACTTTTTAAAAAACAAAAAAAACTTTCTTTTTTTGTTGCTGGTCAACATTTTGTGTCAAGCCTCTGTCAGGTATATAGGTATATATAGTCAGGTATATATAGTTGAAAGCCTATTCATGATCAGATTTTTTATCAAGGCAAATTGTTGTCGAAAACTGAGCGAAAAACAAGAATAATCCAGATCTGATGTAGTCAACGCAATTTCTCTTGTCAGGAACAAAACGTTTGCGTTGCGTGATTGACCTCTTCACTGAAAATTATATTTAGTGAACCATTCCATGATATGAAAAATGTCTGTCACGAAAACAGATAACAAATGTTAACTCACTTTTCTCCCAGCCCCTCAAATAAAGATTCCCGTGGCTTAGTAAGCTTGCGAATGATGTGCATAGAGGAACTCAAACTGAGAGTCAAAGTGAGGCCAATGGCTACCGTGCGCAGGGCAGTAAGCTTTAGGTTGGTGAGCGAGCCTTTAGAATTCAACATAAAATAAAACACGGCTACTATGTCACTTTCAATATAAGTACAGATCATACATACACTGATGTAGAAGACATACCTTGTGACAAATTTGTGTTTGTTTAGGATGATAATAAAAAGTAGATTACAGATTGTGCAGACCATGTTGTAGGTTACAAAATAGGCGAACTTGAAAATATCAGAAATGTCAATCATGGAACAATATGGCACAACTACACCCAAAATGAACAAGTACATGTTTGATGCAAACCAATCACTTCGAATCAGTTTTGAAAAGTTGGTTGGGACGGTCCACGTGGTTTTACAGGCAAACCTACTGTAGAGAAAAAAACAAAATATTTGAAGAGGAGACCACCACAGCGGAAGTAAGCAGTCAAAGAATTTGAGTGACAAATTTCTCATATGGAAATGACGAGAATAATGAGGTGCGATAATGTCATCCCAAAAAGACTTTTGCTGAATTTCGTCATGATCAAATCGAAAAAAAGACCATCCTCCACTGGATATACCTACAGGAAGAGCTACTATAATGAGAATAACACACTCACTACCAACAGCTAGTTTGCCGAACAGCTTTCTAAGGTAATTTAAGACTTGTCTAATAGCTCTTGGTCTCGTGTGTCCGTTACAGACGAGAAGTAGCCGTTGTGTTTCGCCTCTAGTTTGCTCATGTTCCACTTCTTGGTTATAATTTCTCTGAGTTTCCTCGTAATCGGCTGCTAAGTTGAGCCCGGACTCCACAGTAGTTTCGTCGGGTACGCGGCCTCCTTCAGCTTGTTGACCGCCAGACATACAACAAGGCTTCTTTCTCCGTCTGAGCCATTCGAGAGTGATGAGTGGACCCTAAAGAAACTAGTAGTAAAGTCTCCGTAGGTATTGCTGCATCTTCTTTAAGTCTTCTTCTTGCGGCTTGATCGCTATCTCAACATTAGTTCGGTCTGCAGCTAAAAGATCATGATCATCATCCGCAGTGTGCAAATATGAATGGTTATAACATGTTAGTAAATGTAAGACCGGAATTACTAGTTTGTCCTGAAGCTGCGTTTTCTTATCAAAACGGTGTGAATAAAGGTCATCCAAAAATATCACCACAGAATATCCTGCGTTCTGTGCATGTTCCACCAGTCCCTGTAATGGACACACAACTTCGTGCCAGTTCGCAAGGCTGATGAGCGCGACTTTGTTGACTTGAATTTTTGCCTTGCTTACGTCAGCTAGCGGTTGACACGTATTGGCGAGTTTTGAGATTACAGCCAGACCACTTAAACTAAGTTCTTGGTCTTCCATCGCTGTTGATGCTCGAATGAATGATTCCAGTGAAGGTGCTTTCAATTTCAGTGTTTCAGTGCTTTCACTCTCAGACATATCCCTTAAATCGCACTGGACTTCCGGCTTCGAAAAAGTTATAGTTATAGTTTCGCTTTCCCCTTGATAGCCAAAAGGACTTCTGAAGGACCCGTACATAACCAACACGAATAGAACACCGGAAAAAATGAGGAAGCAGGCGCAGCTACTGATCTTGATGCATTTATGCGATATGACTGTGACAAAACAAGAGGAACCGCTGCATACGTATATGTGTAGTTCGAGTGTAAACCTTCGTTTCCAATGCGGTTGCGGTCACTATATATATTTTAATTAACAGGCAGCATGATCATCAGGTAATGACATTCAATCTTTGTTGATTCGTGGACTCGGGATCGAGGTTGACTCGTGCTAGTCACGAGACTAGACTTCTGAGAAAGAATTCGAGTTTCTCATTGTTATGTTTTCACTGGTTCTGAGCCTTCCGGCTTATCCGCATAATTGATTTTTCAAGCAAACTTCAAATGGAACACTTTTTCCCCGGAGGGAAATTCTGAACCGATTTCAGGTTTTTTTTTTGTGGGAAGAGGCTCAGCGAGATATCAAAATTTTCTTTCCACTATTCATCTACAACGACCTGTGTTCGGCATTGGAGTAAAGTCAGAAATTTTATAATTTTCCAATAGTTTCTGTGCAAGATTGCAACACTTGCTTTCCGAGAAAGCCTCAAACCGTCCGTTGTACTTGTATGCGGCCTACTTTAGTTAATTAGGTCCGAGTAAACAGCTTCTCTAATAATTGCGGTTTAGTTACCAACCCTCGGAAAGCAGTAACCGTGGTAAACCTCTCTCGTGAAAACACGGCAAGAGTTAACGTGTGAATCCCTGAGTGTCACGTTTTACTGAGATAAGTGCTGGGACTTATCTCAGTCCCGGTTATGAGAAAGAAACAAAAAAAAAACAGGCGTTTTTTTTTTAATGGAATATAGGGAGATCGCAGGTTAATAAACAATAGCCTCCTTGAGCTACTTATCTTGATGCATTTATCCGACATGACTGTAACAAAACAAGATGAACAGCTGAATACGTATATGTGTAGCTCGAGTGTAAATCGACGTTTCTAGTGCAGGCGCTATAGGAGATACCGTAGATACAAATGTGCTACGGTGCCGTCATCATTACTTCTAGTTCGCCATTCTATTGGAAATACGACCTTATTTAGTTTGATAAGAGTGTATGTTAATGTTAATCAACGTATGATCATCGCACTCATAAAATAATACTGTAATAATTGACACACGTCCGTGGGACTGACTTCGTTATGCTGCTGTGGAACCAATATAAGTGCGCTCTTGCACGCACGAATACTGCTGAGTTACCCAATTGAAAAACATCGATGTTTACGACTTCAGCACTGGAAACCACTCGAATGTTACACAACGCAAGCTTTCCGCGACTTTATTGTTTGGTGAAAATTCATCAAGATGCTAGTTTTCAAGCTCAAATATTCCAAATACGAGCTCGGAACATCCATTTCATGTCGCAATTCGACTGAGTCAACCTTAAATTTCATTTAAAATTTTCCAAGAAGAATTTCGAATGACCCGAAGACAACGTAGTCAGCCCCATGAATTGTTCAGTAAAGCAAACGATTGTTGAAGCGTGTAACTCTCCAGAAGCGAGTTCTTGCTCCCAGAAGAAACGTCGCCGAGCTTCCAATCTCTCCTTGAAGTAACATCGTCTCTTCCCGACCATCCTCATAACCACTTCTTCTTGCGCGGCAGACACTGTACCGCACGAGGTCCCCGGGGTGGGTACTTTGGGAATTTCTGGGTGGGGGTGTGCCGCTGGGACCCTGGAACCCTTGGCCTATACCACAGCTAGTTCAGCTGAATTTTGCTACCCTATACTAGAGTAAACTCCCCAAATCCCCCCATCTATCGACACTGTTGAGGCTGATTTGCGTAAATTTAAACTTGCCGATTTGATTTTTTTATATTTTTGAGTGGCAATCCCTGGTTTCCTTAGTCTAGTTAAAATCTTCAACCAACTAGTCAGTTTTGTGAAAAATTATACCCTATTCTAGACCCGAACGCTCTGATTTATATACCCTATCCTAGAGTAAACTGCTTGAAAACCATACCCTTCACAGCGGCACACATCTATATAGCCCATATATGGCAGTGCCCCCCCCCCCCCCGGGACGAGGTCACGGCAAATACTGTAGGAAATCCGAGCGAAAGATTCCCAGCACGGAAAGTCAACAAGTCGACGTATTATTGGATAAAATGGTTAATCATACCAATTATTAACTGAAAAAGGCGGAAATTACATACAGCAAAGCTTGCTTGCACAACAATGGTCCCTTGCAAAACTTAAGCAAGAGATCAAAAGTGATCGGAAGCGTCAGGATCCAAGTAATAACTGTCATTAACTGGAAAGCGCAGACGGCTGCAGACTCTTTTTTACCTTTTACGGCGATCGAAAATTTATGAAAACCGCAAACCGCTTAATCTTATTAAACCGCAATACCGCAGGTTAACATAAAGATTTCCGCAAAACTGCACCAAAAATAGCGCAAAACCGCATCACCGCAAACCCTTACGTCCCCCTTCTATATTTCATATTTATAGTCACTTTAACAGACATCGCGATCATCAGGTGACGACGTTTAATCTTTGTTCCTCAGTGGCCGGACTTGAGATCGAGGTTGACTCGTGTTAGTCACGAGACTAGACTTCTGAGAAAGTAGTTTCGTTTAGTCTGTGAACAGGCTCCGGCTGGAAGGACCAAGAAGGACTGGCTGAGAGTGGAGCCCTGACAGGGTACTCCCTTATATGGGCTATATAGGTATGTGCGGCCCCAAACGGTATGGTTTTTCAGCTGTTTTGGTCATAAATAGGGTATAGATTTTAGCTGATTTTGGTCATAAATAGGGTATGGTTTTTGCACTCTAGACTTCATATGGGTAAGTTTTAAAGAAGAAGCCACTTTTCATCATTATCAAAAAGAAAAACAACAAAAGCCCGTCACAAATTATGTTTATGGTAACTTAACATTGGTCTGATCTAGGGAATCAATCATAACGCAGGTCTGAAACAGGGTTTTGATTTAAGGGTCAGGTCATAAATAGCGTTTCAAATTTTTGGTCAGGTCATAAATAGGGAAGGGAATATCACAGATTTTGGTCATAAATAGGGTAAGGGTTTTGGGAAGCGGGCCGCACACCTCCACTCAATTTTTCTGGAAGTACCCCCTCCCCAGAGGAGTGGAGTAGCCGAGGGGAGAGCGGGGTGGGGTTGTGGCGTTGGAGCCTGTAGACAAAGGTTGTATGCCGCCGTTTCCAAGGCACCCGCTGTGCACTAGAATCTGTTGCAACCTCTAATTGGTCAGATCACTGATTGTTACAGGTTTGATTACAATATTTATTTTGTCGATCGGAGCCATTTGAAAATTGCGTATCGTCTCACCATCGATGTGTTAACTTGGCGTCTTCTGGCGGTGAGCGGTTAACGTCGTTAACAGATGATCTGTTTCAAAGAGGAGCGATTCGCTAAGGGATTTCGTTCATTTTGCACCGCTGAAAGAAGACCAAAAACGCAGCTTGCGATCTGTGACCGAGAAAACGGATATTTTCGAAATTCTTCCCACCGGATTTCGGAAAGTTTAGTGTTAAACCAGTGGTATAAAATGGAGTGTACAGGCTTCCTCATTGATTGGCCAGAAAAATATTTTTATATCCAATCAGCCGGAAGGAAGTCGAACGTTTGACATTTCAAACCCGAAGGATAAACAATAACAGAAAATCTCACCGAAAAGTTGCAAAATTGTTCATCAAAATTCTCACTAACCTTGGTTAGCTTAACCGGGCTTTGAAAAACCCGGCCCTAGACCGAGCGAAGACAACACAACATCGTGGCTAAGGTTAGAACCCAGACCACTCGTTGCAAAGACGTAAATTCGAAGTATACAAAGTGATTTCTATAGATGAATGGGAGTAGGGACGAGTTTCCAACTAAAAGGTGCCACAAGATTTGATTGTTCTGAAACAAAAATCTTTGGAAAGCACGCTGACGCCACTTCCTTGTCTCTAGCTATGTCAGGGTGACTGATGATTCCATACTTTAAAAAGAACTACAGTGCCGAGCCATACCGAGCCAAGAGTGATCAGCAAATAGTGGCATGGTAACGAATCCAGATGTGCTTCTCGTATAAAGACGGGCCACCAAAAAGGGGGCTGCCAGGGTTTAATGTGTGTGCAAGGGTTCAATGTAGAAATGTTGGTGTTTTCTTGGGTTTCAGCAATTTAGAGGGGGGCGGCCCCCCTCCCCCACCCCTTTCCCCTTTTCAGTGCCTATTGACACATCCACAACTAGAGCATAAATTGTCTTTGAGTCACACAAATTCTACCCTGGATTATTGTGTGGAATAAAGTACTGATCGTTTATATATACATTGTGACACGATGGAGGTCGATCGAAGTTTTTCGAATAAAACCAACGGGACTTTTGCCTCTGTGTCAAAAGGAATCTTCGTGCGTAACCATGCCATTTACATGAATGCACGTTCGTTTTCATGCAAATCAAACTCAGTTTTATATGAGTTTTGCACCAGGACTCGTTCTGAAAATGAGGTAAGTCGGAGGTGGCCTATCGGATTCGAATAAATCAAAGGCCTGGACACCTCATAAAAAATTATCATAAAATTAATTATACATTCATTTTTGCATTGCACCTCAGTTCAGTGTGACATGTGGTCGCGGACCTACTCGGCTTCACTTCTTCAAGCAGGAATTTAACTGCGTTTCTGCCTGACAAATGACTTTCTAATGACTAGCAAGTTACTTCCAAGTCACAAGAACGCCCGGCCTCAGTTGAAGAAACAGAACATGGCCAAATTTAAGACGTTTAGCAGATCAGAGATATCTTCACTTGAGGTAAGGCGAAAAACCATTTTCGGTGTGTCGTCAGACATATCACGGAAATCGCATTGAACCTCCGCGTTCGAAAAAAGTTATAGCTATAGTTTTGACTTCTCCTTAATAGCCAAAAGGGCTTCTGTAAGACCCTGGTAGAAACAATATGAGTAGAACACCGGAAAAAAAATGAGGAAGCAGACGCAGCTACTTATCTTAATGCATTTATCGGACATGATTGTGACAAAACAAAATGAACAGCTAAATACGTATATGTGTAGCTCGAGAGTAAATCGATGTTTCTAGTGCAGTCGCTATATTTTGTATTTATAATCACTAAATTTTGATTAACAGACAGCGCGATCATCAGGTGACGACGTTTAATCTTTGTTCCTCAGTGGCCGGACTCGGGATCGAGGTTGACTCCTGTTAGTCACGGGGACTACACTTCTGAGGAAGTAGTTCCGTTTTGCCGTCGTGCCTTTCCAAAAGAAAAGTCGAGTTGTTAAGTGTTATGTTTGCACCGGTCTCAAGCCATTCGGTTTATCCGCACCTTCGCGCGCTACTCTGTTCTTCCGCGACACTTCGAATGGAACACAGTTTCTCCCTGGAGGAAAATTCTGAGCCGAATTCGAAATTTCCATTTTTCAGTTGGTCAACACATCACATCGTTTATTTCGACGAGAGCTTTTAAATAGAATTCCACAAGCTGTTGCAGATTCAAAAAAATTTTGTAAAAAGCATTTTGGGGGCAAAACCTTATTGTGATGTTTTTGCCAGTTTATTTTTAGTTTGAAAGCTAATCTTGAGTAAACATGACCCCACCGTTCTAGTTAAGCGCTCAACACACGTATATATCGTATCTGTTTTTTTATTCCTCTGGATTGGCCTCTAAGACCTCTAAGCCACATATATCCATTGAAAACGGCACCCAGCTTTACAAAAACGCTGCCCAGATTGGAGATATTTTTAAACGCCATTTTGTCGTGATCGCGTAAACCGTTAAAAACAGAGCTTTGCCCGGTTTGTGAAAATTACGATTACGTCACGGTGTAAGATCCAAGACTGAATAAATTAACTAGCAGACAGACAACACTTTTGTTTCATTCCGTTCAAGCATGTTTTTAATTACGTTTCAGTTTCTGAATAAGCAAGCTGATCACGAGAGACGCAACATAATCCAACTACTTTCATTTTCTGTCTCGGAAATAGCAGGTATTAATCTGGAAGATTTTGAACAAGACGAGGACGTGTTAGTGCTTGGTGGATCAACTCTGTCGATAAATAATTATCCTAGAAAAATGAAAGGTGAAGTTTAGGAGGAGTCGAAAAACTTCAAACTGGGTTGATTGAGTTAAGGTGTCCCCGAGTGTCCCGTTTTACTAATAGGATAAGTGCTGGGATTTATCTCAGTCACGGTTATGAGAAATAAATAAACAAATCGGGCGCTTTTTTAATGGAATATGGGGAGATCGCAGGTTGATAAACAATAGCCTCCGTGAGCTACTCAGCTTGCTGCATTTATCGGACATGACTGTAACAAAGCAAGATGAACAGGCGAATACGTATATGTGTAGCTCGAGTGTAAATCGACGTTTCTAGTGCAGGCGCTATTTATAGTCTCTATATTTTTATTAACAGACAGCGTGATCATAAATCTTTGATCCTCAGTGGCCGGACTTGAGATCGAGGTTGACTCGTGTTAGTCACGAGACTAGACTTCTGAGAAAGTAGTTACGTTTTGCCGTCGGACCGTTCCGAAAGAAAAGCCCAGTTGTTTAGTGTTATGTTTGCACCGGTTCCAAGCCCTTCGGCTTATCCGCACCTTCACTGGCTGGTTCTTCCGCGAAACAAATGGAACAGTTTCTCCCTGGAGGAAAATTCTGAACCGACTCCAAATTTCCGTTTTCCATTTGGTCAACACATCACATCTGCGGTTGTTTCAAAGAAGTTTTGTTAAAAGCATTTTGAGCGCAAAACCTTATTATGATATTTTGCCTGTTTATTTTCCGTTTGAAAGGTGACCTTGTGAAAACATGATCCCACCGTTCCAGTTAGGAGCTCAACACACGTATCTGTTTTTGTTATTCCTCCTGACTGGCCTCTAGGCCACATAGATCCATTGAAAACGGTACGCATCTTTTCAAAAACGCTCCCCAGATTGGAGATTTTTTTCAACGTCGTTTAGTCAGTGATCGTGTAAACTGTTTAGCACAGAGCTTTTTCTGCTGTTTGAAAATTGCGATTACGTCCGGCGGTGTAAGATCCAAGACTGAATGTATTAACTTGGCAGACAGACACATTACTTTTGTTTCACTCCGTCCAGACCGGCAACATTGTCAAGCTACTTTCATTTCCTGTCTCGAAAATAACAGGCGTTAATCTGGAAGATTTTGAACTGGACGAGGACGTGTTAGCGCTTGGTGGATCAACGCTGATCATCCCAGAAAAATGGAGGGAGATGTTTAGGACGAGTCCAAGACATAGCCTAGTGAAATGTCAGCTTCCGTGGTGGCAATTTGTCACCTTGTTCATGATACTTGTTCCACTTTCTTAGTGATGTTTTTTGCTTACATAGCCTAGGTACTATTCAAAAGGTGGTGAGAGAGGTACCGAAACGGTATTGAAAGGCTCAAATACATGGCTGCTGAACAAAACATTCTGTAACGTCGTGGAACTTTTCATAAAACACGCTTGCCCAGTGAGTTAAAAATTCTCTGACCTGAATACCCTTTCGCAGTATCAAATTTACTCACTCGTGTCACATCCTTTAAACACAAAATTAAAGTAAAAAACATTTTATTAACCAAGGATTAGCGAACCTCAAATACAGTATTTATGACTGACGAGGTCTCATGCAGTATGTCTCGTCATCTAAGTTAAAAATCATTTTCAAACAATTGCTACATGTATATAGTAAAACCTTTAAACTGGTGACATATTATTCA
This sequence comes from Orbicella faveolata, assembly GCF_042242905.1. Lineage (NCBI taxonomy): Eukaryota > Metazoa > Cnidaria > Anthozoa > Scleractinia > Merulinidae > Orbicella > Orbicella faveolata. The sequence continues at coordinate 4,341,122 of NW_028301577.1, forward strand.
GCAAAAATAAAAACCTGCATACAACATTTGTAATTGTCAGTGTGACCTTTCTTGTAGCACAAAGAATCACCTATTGCATAATCTCAAGAACATTGAGTTTTAAAACAGTAATTATGCCACAGTTTGACTCTGCCTAATCTCAATTTAGTCCAATTACAGTGTAGTATTTCGTCGTAAAGTACGATGGAAATACGTTAAACAACAAAATGTTATGTTCACTGTTTTACAGCCGAGGGACAAACAAATCCATGTCAATTGACGGGTAACAAAGTGACTTGTCACGTGTTACGTGGAACAATTAACCTACAGTGTATCACGGCACTTTTAACATACGTGAAATCGGCCAATTTACACAATCTAGTTACAGTGAATCTATGCACCACTCCTGTGCTAGTTGAACCCTTTTTCCTATGTATACACCTCACAAGAACGAACCAAATCTATGATTCACTCTGTCACACTACATACTGTATACACACGTATGGGTTAAAGCTCGATACAATTCACTGTTACTGACCCCTACTAGATCGGGCTACATTGCGTTATACAAAGCACTATTAATCAGACAAGCTCACCGTTTATGTTCAAATATATCTCTAAAAGCATTTGGTTCCTGGACTGCACTACACTCAAGTTGTATATTTTACAAGAGTTCATACTGCTCTTTCCAAAAACTTGTAAAAATAAACTCTCAGCTTAGGGCATGTTCTTAGTATGTTCCTAAAATCTTAATTTTAGCTTCAACGTTTTTATACTAAAGTTCTGAGAAAAAAGGAAAGAAAGAAAAAAAGCAAAGGGTAGGCTTGAAAGGTGATTCCTTTTTCGAGCAACGCATTAAAAAACAGTTCACGTCGTTTTGATCCTGCTTCATTGCTGATTGTCTTACTCGCTACGCAAGAGCTGCCATTAGAGCCAACGCTTTCAGTTTCTCGAGGTTTCAGACGAGATCGCTGCTGATTTGCTTCGCAACTGAACGGCTTTACGATAATTTCTGTTTTTCTACAGGTTAGATCTGAGAGAACCTTGATCAAACCACTAGCAGATATGAAAACAATCCAACATTTTGTCTCAGGCCTCTGTCAGGTATAAACAATTGTGGCAGTCGGCAAGAAAAGATCAATTTATTGAATGATTTCGAATAGTTGACAGCTTGTTCATGATCAGATTTTTTATCAAGGCAAGTTGTTGTCGAAAACTGAGCGAAAAACAAGAATAATCCAGATCTGATGCAGTCAACGATGAAGGTCACGCAATTTCTCTTGTCAGGAAAAAAAAAGTTTGCGTTGCGTGATTGACCTCTTCACTGAAAATTATATTTAGTGGACCATTGAATGATAAGAAAAATGCCTGTCACGAAAACAGATAACAAATATGTACTCACTTTTCTGCCAGCCCCTCAAATAAAGATTCCCGTGGCTTAGTAAGCTTGCGAATGATGTGCATAGAGGAACTGAAACTGAGAGTCAAAGTGAGGCCAATGGCTGCCGTGCGCAGGGCAGTAAGCTTTAGGTTGGTGAGCGAGCCTTTAGAATTCAACATAAAATAAAACACGGCTACTATGTCACTTTCAATATAAGCACAGATCATACATACACTGATGTAGAAGACATACCTTGTGACAAATTTGTGTTTGTTTAGGATGATAATAAAAATTAGATTACTGATTGTGCCGACCATGTTGTAGGTTGCAAAATAGGCGAAATGGAAAGTAGAGTAAATGTCAGTCATGGCAATGGAACAATATGGCACAACTACACCCAAAATGAACAAATACATGTTTGATGCAAACCAATCACTTCGAATCAGTTTTGAAAAGTTGGTTGGGACGGTCCACGTGGTTTTACAGGCAAACCTACTGTAGAGAAAAAAACAAAATATTTGAAGAGGAGACCACCACTGCGGAAGAAACGAGGTTAACCAAAACAAAAGAGAAGAAATAGAATAATGAGGTGCGATAAGGCCACCCCAAAAGGTTTTTTGCTGATTTTCGTTTTGATCGAATCTAAAAAACGACCATCCTCCACTGGATATACCTACAGGGAGAGCTACTATAATGAGAATAACATACCCACTACCAACACCTAGTTTGCCGAACAGCTTTCTAAGGTAATTTAAGACTCGTCTAATAGCTCTTGGTCTCGTGTGTCCGCTACAGACTAGAAGTAGCGGTTGTGTTTCGCCTCTAGTTTGCTGATGTTCCGCTTCTTGGTTATAATTTCTCTGAGTGTCGTCATAATCGGCTGCTGAGTTGAGCCCTGACTCCACAGTAGTTTCGTCGGGTACGCGGCCTCCATCAGCTTGTTGACCGACAGACATACAACAAGGCTTCTTTCTCCGTCTGAGCCATTCGAGAGTGATGAGTGGACCCAAAAGAAACCAGTAGTAAAGTCTCCGTAAGTATTGCTGCATCTTCTTTAAGTCTTCTTCTTGTGGCTTGATCGCTATCTCTACATCAGTTCGGTCTGCAGCTAAAAGATCATCATCAGAAATGTTTACATAATAGTTATTAGTTGAGAAACAGTTAGAGTTAGATAATATCGGAATCAGTAGTTTGTCCTGAAGCTGCATTTCAGAAAGGTCTAGGGCAATGAAATCTCGATTGAAATATATCAACACAGAATATCCTGCGTTCTGTGCATGTTCCACCAGTCCCTGTAATGGGCACACGGTTTCGTTCGCAAGCCTAATGAGCGCCATTTTGTTGACTTGAATTTTTGCCTTGCTCACATCAGCTAGCGGTTGACACGCATTGGCGAGTTTTGAGAATACAGCTAGACCACTTAAACGGAGTTCTTGGTCCTCCATCGCGGTTGATGCTCGAATAAATGATTCCAGTGAAGGTGTTTTCGTCTTCAGTGTGTAGTTAGAAATTTGAGGGAAATTGCACCGAAGCTCCGGGTGCGAAAAAGTTAGAGTTACAGCTTCGATTTCTCCTTGATAGTCAAAAGGACTATACCCTGGTATAGACAACACGAATAGAATACCGGAAATAATGAGAAAGCAGGCGCAACTATTTATCTTCATGCATTTATCGGACATGATTGTGACAAAACAAAATGAACAGCTGAATATGTAGATGTGTAGCTCGCGTGTAAATCGACGTTTCTAGTGCAGGCGCTATTTATAGTCACTATGTTGTTATTAACAGACAGCGTGATCATTAATCTTTGTCCCTCAGCAGCCGGACTTGAGATCGAGGTTGTCTCGCGTTAGTCACGAGACTAGACTTCTGAGAAAGTAGTTACGTTCTCCCGTCGGACCGTTCCGATAGAAAAGTCGAGTTGTTAAGTGTTATGTTTGCACCGGTTCCAAGCCCTTCGGATTATTCGCACCTTCGCTGGCTGGTTCTTCCGCGAAACAAATGGAACAGTTTCTCCCCGGAGGAAAATTCTGAACCAACTCGAAATTTCCGTTTTCCAGTTGTTCAACACATCACATCTGCTGTTGTTTCAAAGAAATTTTGTTAAAAGCATTTTGAGCGCACAACCTTATTATGGTATTTTGCCTGTTTATTTTTCGATTGAAAGGTGACCTTGTGAAACATGACCCCACCGTTCCAGTTAGGAGCTCAACACACGTATCTGTTTTTGTTATTCCTCCTGACTGGCCTCTAAGCCACATATATCCATTGAAAACGGTACGCACCTTTTCAAAAACGTTCCCAAGATTGGAAATTTTTTTTCAACGTCGTTTAGTCAGTGTCGTGTAAACTGTATAAAACAGAGCTTTTTCTGCTGTTTGAAAATTGTGATTACGTCACGGTGTAATATCCAAGACTAAATCAATTAAAGTGGCAGACAGACACATTACTTTTGTTTTTTTCCGTTCAAGCGTAATTTTTCACGGTGTAGTTACCAAGACTGAATCAATTAAAGTGGCAGACAGACGACGCTTTTGTTTCATTCCGTTCAAGCGTGTTTTTAATTGCGTTTTAGTTTCTGAATGAGCAAGCTGATCACAAGAGACGCAACAAAATCCAGCTACTTTTATTTTCTGTCTCGAAAATAGCAGGCATTAATCTGAAAGATTTTGAACTGGACGAGGACGTGTTAGTGCTTGGTGGATCAACGCTGTCGATAAATAATCATCCTAGAAGAATGGAAGGTGAAGTTTGGGACGAGTCGAAGAACTTCAAACTGGGGCGATAGAGCCCATGTTTTCACGAGATATGTTTACCTTGGTTTTGTTTTAACTTTAATAAAGTGAAATTTTAATCATGTAAACACAATAGCAAACGGCGGCAAAATCAAAAGTAAGCCAACCTTGGTTTGTGGACAGTTGAACGCCTCATCAGGCGTCGTTTAGCTCAGTAACCGATGGTATAGTAACCGAGGAAAAGCAGACGTTGTCGCGACATCTTGGGGGGAAGTGTTCACGCGTTCAGCGCGTAAAGCAGAGAAAAATAGACTAAGATTCCTCCTAATATAAGTAGGTTTCAAGTCAACGAGCAAGAAAAGCTAAATTAACTCATATTTAGACAAAGAAATCCCGGTCTGCTGTTTCCCTTTCATCGTCAAGTGCCGTAAGCATTTCCTTTCTGTTTGAAGCTCAGTATAGCTTTATAGTAGCAGTGTACATGTAGGCGCAAGTAGAAGAAGACCTACCACAAAGAGAGAGGAAAAATGTCATAACTGAGGTCTATGGAGAAGAAGAGCAATGTTAGAATTTAAAGCGGCCTTGAATAAGAAGTACCGGTAAACATCTACGTAGCCCGGGCTCCGCGGCAGATGCCGTTTCAGGTTTTTTTTTTTTTTGCGGGAAGAGGCTCAGCGAGTTATAAAATTTTTCTTTCCACTATTCATCTACAACGACCTGCGTTCGGCATTGGTGTAAAGTCAGAAATTTTATAATTTTCCAATAGTTTCCTTGCAACATTACAACACTTGCTTTCCGAGAAAACCTCAAACCGTCCGTTGTATACGGCCTACTTTAGCTAATTAGGTCCGAGTAAACAGCTTCTCTAATAATTGCAGTTTAGTTACCAACCCTCGGAAAGCAGTAACCGTGGTAAACCTCTCCCGTGAAAACACGGCAAGAGTTAACGTGTGAATCCCTGAGTGTCACGTTTTACTAAGATAAATGCTGGGATTTATCTCAGTCTCGGTCATTAAAAATAAATAAATAAATCAGGGGTTTCTTTTTAATGGAATATAGGGAGATCGCAGGTCAATAAACAATAGCCTTTGTGAGCTACTTATCTTAATGCATTTATCCGACATGACTGTAACAAAACAAAATGAACAGCTGAATAGGTTTATGTGTAGCTCGAGTGTAAATCGACGTCTCTAGTGCAGGCGCTATATTTCATATTTATAGTCACTATATTTTTGTTAACAAACAGTGCGATCATCAGGTGACGACGTTTAATCTTTGTTCCTCAGTGGCCGGACTTGAGATCGAGGTTGATTCGTGCTAGTTACGAGACTAGACTTCTGAGAAAATAGTTCCGTTTAGTCTGTGAACAAGCCCCGGCTGGAGGTGCCAAAAAGGACTGGTTGAGAGTGGAGTACCCGAGGGGAAAACGGGGTGGGGTTGTGGCGTTGGAGCTTACAGACAAAGGTTGTATGCCGCCGTTCCAAGGCACCCGCTGTGCACTAGAATCTGTTGCAACCTCTAATTGGTCAGATCACTGATTGTTACAGGTTTGATTGCAATATTTATTTTGTCGACTGGAGCCATTTGAAAATTGCATATCGTCTCACCATCGATGTTTTAACCCGGCGTCTTCGGACGGTGAGCGCTTAACGTCGTTAACAGATGATCTGTTTCAAAGAGGAGGGATTTCGTTCATTTTACACAGCTGAAAGAAGACCAAAAACGCTGCTTGCGATCTGTGACCGAGAAAACGGACATTTTCGAAATTCTTCCCACCGGATTTAGGAAAGTTTAGTGTAAAGCCAGGGGTGTAAAATGGAGTTTAAAGGCTTCCTCATTGATTGGCCAGGAAAAAATTTTTTATATCCAATCAGCCGGAAGGAAGTCGAACGTTTGAGATTTCAAACCCGAATGATAAACAATAACAGAAAATCTCACCGAAAAGTTGCAAAATTGTTCATCAAAATTCTCACTAACCTTGGTTAGCTTAACCGGGCTTTGAACAACCCGGCTCTGGGGCCTGTTCCTCGAAGGTCCCGAAAAGTTTTCGCACCCGGAAAGCCACAGCGAAATCTCAAACCTTACGACCGCAGAGCTGTTTTATTCACATAATCTTAATATGAAGAGAGGTTCTCTTCATATAAAAAATTTTCAGGCGTTTACACCTCTGTGTTTTTAGATACAGATAAACTAAAAATGGCTTTGCGGGCCCGAAAAGTTTGTGGGGCTTTGGAGCAACGGACCCCTGGGCCGGGTGAAGACAACACAACACCGTGGCTAAGGCTAGAACCCAGACCACTCGTTGCGAAGCCCAGGGCGCTAATCATTAGGCTCTGCTCCTCCCATGATACAATAGAACAAATAAATTGCTTGATCTTCTATCAAAACAAGATAAATCTGTCTGATCGTAAATGTTTACTAAAAACACTGAACGTTGGACGTAAATTCGAAGTATACAAAGTGATTTCTATAGATGAGGGGGAGTAGGGACGAGTTTCCAACTAAACGGTGCCACAAGATTTGATTGTTCTGAAACAAAAATCTTTAGAAAGCACTCTGACGCCACTTCCTTGTTTCTAGCTATGTCAGGGTGACCGATGATTCCATACTATAAAAAGAACTACAGTGCCGAGTGTTTGCACTTCGTTGAGAGTTTTGTTTATTTTTAGACATTATGTTTGTTTTCTTAGTGGTAAAACCGAACACGCGAGATTCCCGCCATTTTTGCTTTAGTAGCCAATCGGATTATGGCTCTCGTTCGTGGATTGGTGCGAGTAGGATGTCAAGAGATCAGTAGAAAGTAATCCTTTCATCGAAAACAGTGTGTTTGTGCTCTTTGTACAAAAATAGGAAAATGGCGCGTCTTAAACGGGATTACGCCTTACAGAATTGTGAGTATATTGACAATATGTTGGAGAATGTTTTTTGCTGTTTGGTTTTTTAGGTTAGATCCGATTTTTTTAGAAGTGCTATAGTCAACCCACATGTATGCCTTTGCTTTCAGTTGACTAGCTAGCTTGTGTTGATTAAACTAGTTCAAAACAACTGGTAGATCCCGTGGACCTTATTTTCCTGGTGTGTCTTCAATTCGAGTAGTACCCTGATTCGTGGTGCGAAACACCGAGCCATACCGAGCCAAGAATGATCAGCAAACAGTGGCATGGTAACGAATCCAGATGTGCTTCTCTTATAAAGATGGGCCACCAAAAAAGGGGCTGCCAGGGTTTAATGTGTGTGCAAGGGTTCAATGTAGAAATGTTGGTGTTATCTTGGGTTTCAGCAATTTAGAGGGGCAGCCCCCCCTTCCCCACCCTTTTTTCCTTATCAGTAACTATTGACACATCCACAACCAGCGCATAAATTGTCTTTGAGTCACACAAATTCTACCCTGGATTATTGTGTGGAATAAAGCACTGATCGTTTATTTATACATTACGATACGATGGAGGTCGATCGAAGTTTTTCGAATAATATAATTTGGTAAAACCAACGGGACTTTTGCCTCTGTGTCAAAAGGAATCTTCGTGCGTAACCATGTCATTCACATGAATCCACGTTCGTTTTCATGCAAATCAAATTCAGTTTTATATGAGTTTTGCACCAGGACTCGTTCTGAAAATGAGGTAAGTCGGAGGTGGCCTATTGGATTCGAATAAATCGAAGGCCTGGACACCTCATAAAAAATTATCATAAAATTAATTATACATTCATTTTTGCATTGCACCTCAGTTCAGTGTGACATGTGGTCACGGACCTGCTCGGCTTCACTTCTTCAAGCAGGAATTTAACTGCGTTTCTGCCTGACAAATGACTTTCTAATGACTAGCAAGTTATTTCCAAGTCACAAGAACGCCCGGCCTCAGTTGAAGAAACAGAACATGGCCAAATTTAAGACGTTTAGCAGATTCAGCAGATCAGAGATATCTTCACTTGAGGTAAGGTGAAGAACCGTTGCTGAACAGCGCTATTTCTTTCTCGAAGGTGCGAAAATGTTGTTGAAACAACTCCGGAGACGAATTTTATGCACGAAATTTTATTACTTTTTCTGCTCTATTTCATACAGAGTTTACTGCGGATACTTTACACGCCACGCTCAACACGCTGATAAGGTTACCGTAGACTTTAAATTCTATCCAAAGTTTGCGAAATTGCTTAAAAACAATGTTTAATAATTTTGCTATAAATTGTTTCGTGTTCTAGCGCTTTAAACGAATGTTAGGATTTTAGCGCTACCTTGGACTAATGGATTCTTCACCGTTAAATTTCTAAAGTGTTTGCTTTCAACCACTTTAGACTCTTTAAAGAACAGTATTTGGTCTATAAATTTGGAGGTGGGAAAGTTTTATAACTTATAGTAACATCTTTGTCACTAAACCCGATTTTTCGTTTTTGTTTTAGATTACGGATGCCTTGTGTTCAACCATTGCGCAGCTAAAAAAGTCCTCGAGCTTGCTTGAGGACCTCTGTGTGAAGTAAGGCTCCTTAAATTATATTGTTTTCGTCGATAAATGGTTCTTTTTGAAAAATTTGGTGACAAGGCATTCATGTTTGTTTTTTATATCTACAGATAGACGCTGAGACTTGGGATAGCAAGTGGACAAGAAAAAAACCCAATCTTTATGTAAGTGCTGGTGACTGGGAATTTTGTTGTTTTCGCTGTCTCAAGTTTTTGCAAGTTTAAAATTCTAACTCTAACAAGCCATTATTTTTAATATTGGGAAAAATATTATCCAGTTTTAAAGCTTGATGTTGAAGTTTTTAGCTTGAAACTAGCAAAGCTAGCACATTATGCAGCGCATTTTGGTCATGCTGAATTGTTATCGATGGAATAATGGTGTTTTTATATTACAGGAGAGCTGGAATGTGGAGTAAGATTCACAGAAACAAACACAAGGTTAGGAGGAAACCAAACGAACGCAGGAAAATGTAAGTTGACTTCACGTTGTGTAGTTGTAATTGGGGATGAACTATCAAATGTTTTACGAAGGAAATTGCCAAAAATAATCCTGCACAACATAGCTAGAGAAAGAAAAAATCGTACAACGCGAGCCAAGAAAGAATCTCTTACTCAGGAAAAATTTCCCTCTCCACCCCTTTCAAAAACGTATAATTATTATCCAAATGGTCTTGTTAGCAGCAGGCTACTAATAAATTAAAAAGGCCGGACAACGCTTTTCAGTTTGTAATACATGTTCGACATTAACGTCTGTCATCGCAAGTTACAACTGGAGTGAATTTGAATATACAAGTTGATATACAAGTTTTGTACCATAGGTGTTACCTAGAATAACTTACATCACACAAATAAAATACGTGGATTTTAAAACAAAAGAACAACAGGCAAACGCAGAAAAAACGTGCTGAAATGTTAATTAAAATGCAACAAATTAAATTAACATGACGAATTTGCTGATTTAAAGAGGTGGTTAACATAAAAACACGCCATTTTTTCAGACTTTTTCATGGTTAAGATTTAATTCCAAACCGTGACAAAGTACACAATTTAAGAAAGCTTAAAGACCAAAGATTATGAAAAAAATATTTTTGTACTTAGAAAAACAAATCCTGAAAATTTTAGCTCATTGGACAAATCCTTCTCAAAATATTTTTTTTGAAAGGCAAACTGATAATTCGTTTTGAGAAAAGGAGCTTTAAACTTACAGCAACAGAAATGCTTATCAAAAGTTAGACTTCAGTACCTTAAAATTCCAATTTCGTTAAAAATAAAAGTTCGATTTTTTCTTACAGAATTTTAGCTTAACCCCTGGCTTGAAACAGTATATTCACCACGTCAAATTATGTCAAATTTATCGTGTTCATCATATCAATTTGCAGGATTACAGGGAGGAAAACTGAAACTGGGAATGGAAAAACGGGGAGCAAGCAATGGAATTGGGCAAAACGTAAGTACCTCCTTTATTTGTTTTATTGAGGGCGTTGAAATCAATCTGCACTAAAGGATTAAAACATTTTGATAGATTTTGTCATGTCCTGCAAAACAACAAATTAATATGATCAAATTGCGTATTTATGGCAAATGGAAAATCCCACGGTTACTTTTCCACGCCAAAAGTCAAACTCAATTGCCTAGATATGCAAAAACGAAAAGATGTAGTGACCTAAAGGTTTGTCTCTCGAACGGATCTTTGCATTTTTGGCGAAATGTTGGTGTAAAAAAATTCGAACTGAAAAAAAAATTGAAATTGGAAAAAAATGTGTTGTTTCAACAACGTAACAACCGATTGTGTGATCAACCATCAATCAAGCTCTTGTTGCTGTAGTGTAGTCAATTAAATTTAAGAATTGTTTTCCTTGATCGAGATTTGAAGTTAAAAGAATGTGAACGTTTTCAACTTAAAATGTAACCATTTTGAATCGCAAGGAACTTTTTAATCTACATATGACACTTTTTCAACCTGGAGGTTTCGGAAACTTCATGACTTTAAATTCCAAAGCAAACGTTTTCAACTTCAACAGAGACTTTTATTTGCAACTTAAATTCAAGGTTGTAAACCCTGTCTGGGATTAATGAGAACGTGTCTAAGTAAAAAGGGAGCGCTAGCTTTTTCAATTGACAATGGAATTTTATTCAATTCAAAAGATAACTTTCCCAAGTAAAGCAAGAACCTATTCGAACGCATCAACTCAAAAACAAACAATTGCACACTACTAATCTCTGAATTTACAGTATATGTTGATATGATAGACGTGTTTAGCTTAAATTGGACGTATTATACAAATAATAAAGATCTTTCATCACAATATAAATTAAAATAGTTTTAAACCAAAATTTAAATATTTACATAAAAGAGTGGAAGTTTAATTTGCAACTGGACATGGAACTATTTTAATTAAAATGGAAGTCCTTTAACTCAAAATGGTATTTTAATTAAACGTATTGTTGTACTAGTCTGACTAAGCAACCTTTTCAAGGAAGAGTAGGGTCTTGCCAAATAGAAAGCGAGTAACACTTTCAAATAATCATGGAACTCTTCCAATTAAATTGGAAGTTCTATAACGCCAAATAAAACTTTTCCAAGTAAAAATAATTTTTCAACTCAGAAGAGATCCTTTGTAAGTACGCGTAGGATTCTTTCACCTTTCAAAATGAAATTGCCCCAACCTAAAACACTTTTTGCAACTTAAATGAGATCATTTTGAACTGAACATGGACCTTTTTACTTCAAAATGAAACTTTTCCGATAAAAAGACCTTTTTCTCAACTCAAACGACACCCTTTTAAGCAAGCATGGAACTTTTTCAGTTGACAGCTAAACTTTTCACGTAAAAATGCTTGTTCCACTCAGAAGAGATCCGTTGTAAGTAAGCATAAATTAAAATTCTTTCACCTGAAAATGAAACTGCCCCAAGCTAAAACACCTTTTCAACTTAAAGGAGATCGTTTTGAACTGAACACGGACCTTTTTAGCTCAAAATGAAACTTTTCCAAAACAATTACCTTTTTCTCAACGCAAAAGACATTATTTTAACTAAGCATGGAATCTTTTTCAACTGACGATTAAACTATTGTAAGCAAAACTTCTTTTTTGAACTCAAAGAAAGTCATTTTTAAGTGAACATGGAACTCTTTCAGTTAAAAACGTAACTTTTCCAATGAAAAGTTTTTGCAACTCAAAGGAGATACTTTTAAACTGAAAATGGACCATTTTAGGTCAAAATGAAACTTTTCCCCAAGAAAATTAACTTAGGGACTAGTTAAAAAGTATTGAGAGGGGTAGGTAGGAGCAGAGAGGGAGTAGGTTATCAGTTTTAGAGCTCTCGGTAAGGAGTGGGTCGTCTAATTTTTAAATTGTCAGCTACCCATGGGGGTGGGTCATCCTGTTTTATAACTGGAACTGGCACACATTTGACACAATAGATAACAGATGCAACTCCTTCCAGTTCCTAAGGACGAAAATATTTCGAGCCGTGGCTGAAAAAGTACACTTACCTGGTGTACAGTAGTCTCTCTTGGCATGCCCATGTAGATATAATTAAGATATCTTTTTCCAAAAAAGTCGGTGCTTTAAGAATGTTGTATTTACCCAAGTCATTTCTAGTAGAAATATACTTTAAAACAATTATACCTAGTGTGACCTACGGATTATCAATATGGGGAAATTGTTCCCAATCATTACTTAACCAATTAGATCATATTCATGCCCGAGCATGCCGAATTATTAATCATCTTCCTTCTTCATTAGAAGGTAGTTTATGCCTGTCTCAAAGTAGGTGGCTTCCTATTAACTATTTATATAAGAGACGCATATTACTTAAGATGCATCAAGTCTTCACAGGGTCTGCTCCTAGATAAATTTTAGATTTGTTTTCTAAATCAACAAGATCTACAAGATTCAGTAACCAATTTAATATTATCAGGGTGAAAACAGAATTAGGAAGAAGTTCCTTACAATACAGGGGACCAAATATTTGGAATTTTCTGAATAGAATAGTCAAATTTTCTAATATTAGTAAAGAAGGTTTTAAATCAATTTTAAGAAAATGTTCTAAAGACATCCTCCAATTTTCTTTTAATAAAGAAGCCATTTTGATTTCAAACAAGAAATATGATTTTATTTATTATTAAGTTAATAAGGTATTTTAATTCTGATTATTGTTTTATTTTTATCTTAGTTATTTTACTAATATAAGCAGGTCCGCATCAGCCTTTTGGCTGCCGATTCAATATTGTTTATTCAATTTTGTAATTATAAACCTGCTCTGACAAATAAAGGATTGATTGATTGATTAGAGATGGCGATTTCATTTAGTGTAAAATCTGTACCAACGCTAATAAGTCAAGGAGTTCCAGGGCAGAAATTGTTAAAACACTGCACTTTTTCGACATATGCTGGTCTTCAAAAACACCAAACGGCCAACTTGTGTTCACATGCTATTTATCCCCAAGGGTACGGGACACATGTTTATGGATCTGGGACTCGCACTCTTAGGCCTGATATTCGTAGTTTGCTGGCTGTGTAAGTCCCAGGACTCACTACAACCTTTTCTAGATAGATTACTGTTCCACGCGTAACGAGCCTGGAGACCTAGCGTGAAAGGTTTACGGTCAAGATTTTTTCCATAGTTTACGGACATGACTTAAAGTTGCAAGAGTAAAGGAAAACAATATTATTTTGAGGTGATTTTATATTATTGTTAAGAAATAACTCTAACACGTTAATAATACCAAAATTTCATACATAAAATGTGATTTTGGTGGATTATGCAGCCAAAAATGTCGTGTTTTGTAGAGAGGGGCTGGGTCATGTGATTTTCAACCTTCATTTAGGGTTGGGTCAACTCAGTCTTGTGCCAAATGGAAGGGGTGGGTCATGTGTTTTCTAACCACCACATTTTCAAATGCTCTGGCCCAGCCCCGCTGTACTTTTTGATCGGTCCCTTAAAAGAGATCCTTTAAAGGAAGCGTGGAACATTCTTTGAGCTGAGAATGAAAATTTTCTAAGCAAAAGTACTTTCTTGAACTCGAAGGAGGTCATTTTTAAGTGAACATGGACCTTTTAACACAAAATTAAACTTTTCCCTTGAAAGACTTTTCAACCCAATAGAGATCTTTTTTAGCAGGCATGAAACTTTTTTCAACAGAAAGTGAAACTTTTCCAAGCAAAAATACTTTTTTCAACGACAACGAGATCCTTTTGAACTGAAGATGGACCTTCTTAGCTTAAAATGATTTTTTTCCAAGGAATTAAAATAATTTTTCCAACTCCAAAGAGCTTCTTTTAGGCAAGCATGTAATTTTTTGCAACTGAAGATGAAACTTTTATAAGCAAAAATACTTTCTTTGCACTCGAAACAGATCTTTTTTAACTGAACACGGAACATTTTAACTCTCAATGAAATTTTTCCAAAGAAAAATAATTTTTTCAACTCAAGATACTATTTTAAGCAAGCATGGCAACTGAGGATGAAATTTTTCGAAGTAAAAATACTTGTCAAAAGCAATAATTTTTAAATAGACATAAGAACTTGCTGGAGTTGGAAATGAAACTTTTCTAAGCAAAAACACGTTTTTCAATGAAAAGGAAATCCTTTTGAACTGAACGTGGACCTTCGTAACTCAAAATGATTTTTTTGCCAAAGAAAATGACTTTTTTCAACTCAAATGAGATCCGTTTTGTTCAAAAATGGAATTTTTTTCAACTGATGATTAAACTTTCCTAAGCAAAAATCCTTGGAATTGAAAACTGAAACTAGACTGAAAATGAAAATTTTCCGAGCCAAAATACCCCTAGAACTGAAAGTATCCCTTGCACTGAAAATGCAAACCTTTTACTCAAAATGAACTTTTCCAAAGAAAAATACTTTTTTCAACTTAAAAGAGATCCATTTAGACAAGCATAGAATTTTTTGAAACTAACGATGAAACTTCGTTTCACTCAAAAGAGCTCCTTTTTAAGAAGTCTGCATACAAGCCAAGTGGCCCATCAGGCCGGAGCTTATCCCGGTTTCTGTAGCATGAAGCGACTTGGAGTATTTCTACTCCCCCCTGGATGGGATGCTAGTCCATCGCAGGGTTACCCCCAGCATTAAGTTCGCCGGAACCCATTTATACACCTGGGTGGAGAGAGGCACTGTGAGAGTAAAGTGTCTTGCCCAAGAACACAACGCAATGTCCCCGGCCGGGGCTCGAACCCGGACCGCTCGATCCGGAGACGAACGCACTAACCATGAGGCCACCGCGCCTCCCTTTTTCAATTTGAAAATGAACTTTTTTCAAAGAAAAATACTTTTCAGTTATTTTATTGGAAATCCTTTTAACCGAGCAAGGAACTATTTAGCTCAAAAAGAGACGTTTTCAACGAAAAAAGACTGTTTTTCTCAAAAGAAATCCTTTTAAATAAGCATGGAACCTTTTAAACTCGAAATAAAACTTTTTCAACTAAGGCTGAAACCTTCATACAGTTTTGTTTGGAATAACTTAGTCCAAATTTGGTTACGTAACACGTATCCAGGCACAGATCTTGATAAACAGTTTTATAAACACAACAGAATTTCTTACTTTGAATAACGTTTTGAAATCATTTCAGAACCATTACAGCTTTTATCCCAAGGTCATTTGGATACATTACTTGGTGACAACAACACGCAATTTTCAAGACGTTCAGTTTAGCGATCGCTATAACAGTTGATCGGAATAGTAGGGACATCATTTTACGTTGAGGGAAAGACAAAAACAGAAAACATTACGAAGTGCATAAACAAGAAGCTTTTTAATCATTCCGAGTGCATTCTTGAGTGTTTCCAGGGTACGCCTGCAAAAACAAAACTGGTTATTTTCGGAAGGCCATTATTTCAAAACCCAAACTATACATGGTACATATTTTGCGTTGGTTGATTTCGATAGAGTTGATCATGGATTTAGCACCGGTTTTTTACGCCAAGATATCAAACAGTTTTATTTGCGCGAGTTTCTGGTGTTAGATTATCCGTATTTGTGTCGTGCACAATGTTTCAGTTTTGGAAAGCTTAGTTAAAACCACGCATGAGCAGTTTAGTGGTTTGCATCAACTTCCACTGAACTTCTTAAATTAATAAAATTTTGCGGAAAGTAAATTGGGCTTTTTTGGAGGGATAAAAGCTGCAAAAGAAATGTTTCTCTCTCTGTTTGGCATGGTTTTGTTTTGATTACAATAAGTTCAGCTCAGATTCTTTACTGAAGTAAATTTCTCGGCTATATTTTTGCGATCGTACTTTTTACAAGGTGGAGTTTGCTTGATTCAATTAAAATACAAAGGTTCCGAGCAATGATGTTTTGCTGACTAGAAAAAAAGTACTGTTTATATATTCTATAGTCAATATGGTCTTGAAAATATTTCAACATTGTTCCATCCTTCAGACGGGTGATCATCAGTGATCAAAATATAATTTCTTCTCAAAACATCAGTGTAAACCAAGCATGCTTGTGAGAATTAACTGAACTAATCAGCGGACGGAAACGAATTGTCTTGGACACACTTCTTCCAGCCTTTAGAATAAAAAATGTATGGATACTAGATTACAGAGCTTGTTTGTTGATCTTGATCAACTAAAAAGCTGTCACATTTTGAGGATCTCAAGAATGTTCTGCATTTTTGTCTTAATATTATGTTAGGTGTATTCAAACGACATCGAAAATTTTTCTTCATTACGGTGCGAAATATTATTTTATGTATTATAATATTGTCTCGCAAAACATAAATCTTATTTCATGACTTCAGTTTTTTCAGTCGAACAATGTAAACGTTCACTACACTACAACACCAAAAGTTCCAAAAAAAAATGAAAACTCGATTCATGACTGATGTCACAATCGTTTGATTTCTTTGGAATGAGCAAACAGTCTTGAGGCGAAACTTCTTTCAGTGGAGAGCATCAAAGAATTCATCGTGGGTCAAAAGCAAGAAAACCAGCAACGCGAAGAAAACAAATTACAATATAAGCTTAAATCAGTTAAATGTTTTCTTCGAGTTTCCAGAGTTTCTGGGAGAAGTTGGTTAAACCAGAGAACTGACAAACATACCATGTGTACAGTAGGATAAATTGCTCTGCAGTTTCTACATCAGTGTTGTTTGAAGAGACAAAACTGAATACGAACACAAGTTCATTCCCGTACAGTTCATCCAGATAATAAAAGTCGCTTATGTTTAATAGTGTTATTTCCACTTCACAGCAAAGTCAGTAAACCCAGGCACTGTTTACGAGACCCAACATCGGTGTCATTAATATTCAGTTGCTGGTTTTCCCTTGTTCAATAGAATCCAAGAGGTCGACAAATAGCTTGAAACGACGCCGACATTTTCTTGAGTCCTCAGATGAAGAAGATTTGTGAACAATTTCAGTGAAGCGTGAAGCGTGAAGCGAACTTTTGTCCCTCGCTAAGTTTTTGATGGTTTTGACATATTGTTGACAGCTTTATGTCAACTTTCTGTTGGCTTTTTAGGATGAATTGTAATTGTGGACTTTACATGAGAAAATGAGTCGTGCTTTTCGATGAATTGTGAGTTTCTTGTTCGACGCGAAGAAATAACTGACAAGTTTTTATTGTAATTGTTCCACGCGCGGCCGTCTGATGTTATGCAATCGCGTCCTATTTAGGTTCAAACAGAATTTTCAAGATTTTCAACACAAGTGGTCATATGATAAAATGCTTATTGACTGAGTAAGGTCGGGCCGGAGGAAAAATAATATTTGGCTCTCGGTCAGAACGTACGGACCGAGCGGAGCAAGGTCCGTACGTCCTGACCTCGAGCCAAATATTTTCCCGTCCGGCCCTCTCACTCAGTCAATAAGTACATATTTCACGACCTCAGTTTTTTTCAGTCGAACAACGTAAACGCTCACTACATTACAACACCAAAAGTTCAAAAAAAAATCAATTCATGATTGATCTCACAATCATTTGATTTCTTTATTCATATCAGAGGAAATGTCGCAATTAAAACTCGAGAATGCCTTCTATTTCTGGTGAAATTGAACGGTCATTACAGAAATAAAAATTATTTCGATTGTTTTTATTTATACATTTGAGTTCACTTTGTGGGGGCTTTGCTCTCGATCGTTAAATCCAAACTGCAAGGAGTGATTCAGAAGAGGAGGAAAAATTGGCTGACAAAGTTATATTTTGGTAACATTTTAAATATTAGGTCGCTTTAAAAAAATTATGAGAACATTAATAAATAATATTGTGAAAAAAATCATCGGACGAGTTTTCAGGGGTTTTCCTGGCAAGTCTGTGGCCTCGTGGTATAACGTGCACTCGTTGTCGTTCACGGCTTCTCCTTCACATTCTACTTCTTTGAGTTTTTTTGTTGGCAACTTCCTTCAAGAGGCTCGAGCCCTCCAAACCAAGGTTTTTTTGGGGGATTTTAAAGAGGCAAGATTATGTGAAATTTTAGGAGCCCAGAGGTGTATTTTTCTTTCTGGTAAAAGATCTTTTTCTTTTACTAGAAAAAAAAGTCATCTCTGGGTTTCTAAAATTTTACAGAATTTTGCTGCTTTAAAAAGAAAAAAGAAAAAAAACTGGTCTGGCGGGGCCTCGAGCCCCTTGCTGTTGAAGTTGTTAAGAAACAACTTAAAGAAATCGACGGCGAGGGAGAGGCCGTCGACGCCAGAGGGCGCGCGTTACACCGCGAGGCCACAGTGGCGTTGGATAAATTTTGGGCCAATTTTTAATAGAAATAGATTCGGAGCTATTGTTTAAGGAAAATATGCGCAGAATACTCATTAGTATTAAAAATTCAGTGTTAATTTATACCCAAGAGACCAGAGAAAGCTTGCAAACAAAATTACCATATAAATTTTATTTCTTGCTCTCAAAATATTACACTGAGCATTTTTACTTGTGCATTATTACCGTTCTGAAGCTAAGAGGTTTTTACTTTATTGCAGGATTGGAAGACAGCAAGGACAGAAAATAAGAAGAACACTACTGACTTGAATTTAATAAACGTTTTGAAACAAATCGCGTGTTATGCGGATCACTGTCACACACTCGTGAAGAGACAAGCTTCTACGATACATTGCTCTACCTAACATGATGTTCGTCCTAAACTGTGTTGTACATTAATTTGGTCTTGCTAACGTTATGTTGGACGAAAATGATTTGTCGCAGCTTGTCTTAACACGTACACTTAGAATTTTTTTCAGATAGTAGATTGACACTTAGAAATTTTTCTAGTACACTTTTACACTTAGCATTATTTGGCCAATTTAAATAATACATAACAAATCTTTTTTCAGATAGCAGATACACACTTAGAAATTTTTCTAGTACACTTTTACACTTAGAAATTTTTTTGCAGATAGTACATACACACTTAGAAATTTTTCTAGTACACTTTTACACTTAGAAATTGTTTTGCAGATAGTACATACACACTTAGAAATTTTTCTAGTACACTTTTACACTTAGAAATCTTTTTTTAGATAGCAGATACACACTTAGAAATTTTTGTAGTACACTTTTACACTTAGAAATCTTTTTTCAGATAGCAGATACACGCTTAGAAATTTTTCTAGTACACTTTTACACTTAGAAATTTTTTTTCAAATAGTAGATACACGCTTAGAAATTTTTCTAGTACACTTTTACACTTAGAATTTTTTTTTCAGATAGTAGATACACACTTAGAAATTTTTCTAGTACACTTTTACACTTAGAATTTTTTTTCAGATAGTAGATACACACTTAGAATTTTTTTTCAGATAGTAGATACACACTTAGAAATTTTTTTTCAGATAGTAGATACACACTTAGAAATTTTTTTCAGATAGTAGATACACACTTAGAAATTTTTCTAGTACACTTTTACACTTAGAAATTTTTTTTCAGATAGTAGATACACACTTAGAATTTTTTTTCAGATAGTAGATACACACTTAGAAATTTTTTTTCAGATAGTAGATACACACTTAGAAATTTTTTTCAGATAGTAGATACACACTTAGAAATTTTTCTAGTACACTTTTACACTTAGAAATTTTTTTTCAGATAGTAGATACACACTTAGAATTTTTTTTCAGATAGTAGATACACACTTAGAAATTTTTCTACTACACTTTTACACTTAGAAATCTTTTTTCAGATAGCAGATACACACTTAGAAATTTTTCTAGTACACTTTTACACTTACAATTTTTTTTCCAGAGAGTAGATAGACACTTAGAAATTTTTTATAGTACACTTTTACACTTAGCATTATTTGGCCAATTTAAATAATACATAACAACTTACGAAAACAGTCTTCGAACACTATTCAGAAACACTATATATTTTAAACTTTGACAATAATGCCATTCAACTACATGCATAAACTCTTCATCCTTAACGTCAAAGAGCATCAAACCATTATGATTACCGTTACAAACACATTTATTTGTAATAGTAAATCAGTCTGTACAACATCCAACTCTGCAAAGCAAAAGACAAAATTTAAAATTGAGACAAAACGAAATCTCTTGACAATAACAAGGATTACAATATCAAAAGAATTTAAAATTCAATTGTTTCTTTGAAACAATAGCACCGAACCTACTTCTACGTTAATTTTGCCCGCTATTTACTAAATCGTCAATGTGGTCTTGTGGTAACACACACCCGTTGACGTCGACGGCCGCTATCCCCAGCCGTCGTTTCATTTAAGTTGTGAATTAGCAACTACAAGGGGCCGAGAGGCCCCGTTGGTCGATTTTTTTTTTCTCCTTTTTTTAAAAAAAGCAAAATTCTGCACAATTTTAAACGCCCTAAGACACGTTTTTCTCGACAAAATGCCTAGAAAAAATAGTCTTAGGGCGGCTAAAATGGCAGAGATTTCCACTATACTTGGTAGTTCCACTAATAAACAAAAATTACCCGATGATTTCATAGCGCCTACGAAACAATGATTAACTAGCGGAATAAAAAAAGAAACAGAAAGACTTTTGCATTTCAACCACAACAAGAAAAAAATTAATTTCTAGGATTTTGTCCCAAACTATTCCCAACTTAGTTTTGAGAACTTAGTATTCCATCACAATAATAACCCCTAATAACCTCGCAATGAGTTCAAAGACGAAAAGAGAAAGAACATCTGCATCATTCTTACCAAAAAAATTAAGAAAGTTTCAAGAATTAAAAATATCCAAAAGTATACTTGCAAGTTTTCGATTAATTTTTATTAAAGTTCCGCAGTATCCAAACATTGTGTAAGAAAACTGAATGACAAACATGATGTCTTGCATTAATAATACTCTGATCGATTTTAAGTTAACATTTCACTTCAATATCCCAGACAGTTAAAGCTCCTGCAAAAATGAAATGACAATGGTCGATCAAAAAGTGACTTTAAACTTTATTGCTCGTAAACTCTTGCGTTTGAAGGCAAACAATAAATAACGCAGTTTTCTTAAGGTCTACACTATCAAAACAAAACAAATTTCAACCTATTTGAAAAATATATAAGCTAACCAATTCAAATGCACAACGTAACAACCTCACATAGTTTAAAACAGTGCCAAACAAATCAAACCCATTCTAATGTAAAAGATTGTCAGCAGTTATGAATGGTAGCTCAGAAATATTTAACATCGTCAGGCAGACATGTCTCAAAAATACTTTCAAGTTCATGATCAGCAAAGCATAACAAAATCAAGATTTGGGAAGCATGATAATAAAGCCAATCCGTCAGGATACAGCAAATAGCGAGAATAAAAGGCAAAAACTCATTTCACGACTGAAATAACAGAACCTTTCACAGTAAAATTTGTAAAAAAGGTAAAGTAACTTTTTCCAAAAAAGGATGTTGATTTTAAAAAGTTTATTTTACTTAGTTTTATTGGAACAAAGGAACTGAATTTATATATTGCATTCCTGGTGTCTCCTTCCGTTTATTTCAATCCATGTTCGCGATGCATTGAAAAAAAACACATCATTTTGTGTTTACAATAACAATTTACCAGCCTTAAGAATATTTCCGGGCTAATTAAAAATTTAACATCGCAAAATAGTAATAAAAATCGTTATCATAATTCGAACATTTTCATGGCAAAACCTTTCAAAATATCAAACAGACCGGCACAGAATGCGTGGAATACATTGATATTTAACGACGGTTTTTGCATGAATAACTTTGCACGTTAAATTTCACTTAGCAAATTTCCAAAACAACTGTAAAAACCCATTACTTTTCGAAAAACTACTAATCACCCCTTCCAAGAAATAATCTGCCATTTTAATGTGCAACAAAGTGATATAAAATGAATAGAGCAAACGTTAACGATTAAAGTAAAACGCTTTTATATTTGGCTTCAACTCTTCACATTTACAGACCTTTTCACGATACACTCTCCCAAATCAAAGGAAAAAATGTTTTTTTTTCTGCAAAATAGGATTACTGAAAATCTTATGGCTCGTAAACCTTCCAAATATAGCAAGACGGTTGCTGAAAAACTCCAGTTAAACACAATACTCCTCAAAGTGTTCAAGTTAGACATCTAAAATTTAAAGTCTAATGTCCCGAATTATAGGGCAATCATTGTTTACCAATTAAGCTTCTGAACGAGCTACAAAATGAAAATTTCACTTCTGGACATTAAAAGTAGGTCTGAAAGGTCATGGAAAGATGGCCGGATGTATTAAATACTTTTTGTGCGACGTGGGTTTAAAACTCCAAATTTACAAACAATGTATGAACTCAATTTACACTTCTTCAATTTTACACTTCAAAAACTAATTATTTCACTATGTACCAAGATCACAAGCTCCTTGACTGTATGGAGTCAAGTTAGTATCTAGCATAACACAGTCGTCTTCTATTTTTGTTATCACTGATTATTCGTGGTTGCTTTGTTTTGAATCTTTCATCTTGCCACATCAATTCATTTCCATCCTGAATAAACCTATATTATTTAAAAACGTGTACCGTGTTTCTATCGAGTTTTAGTATAAATCTAATCGCGTTCTGTCACGAATGCCGTTCTCTGATTGGCTATACTACTCGCTATCTATTCTGTGATAGATGGTGAGTAGCGTAGCCGTGTGCCCTTAACAACTAACAACAACAATGGAGGCTGCTTGGCGTTTTCGAAGTGTCTGTGAAGAGGATTTAGATTAAGTTTTGAACTACTAGTAGATTTATACTAAACCAATTAGATTATTCGCTCTCGATTTCTATTGCGCGATAGTTGACGAGGTAGAAATCTCGAGCTCATAATCTAATTGTTTAATAGAAACACGAGTGGAACTTTGGGAGAACGAGAAATGCTATGGGAACACGAGCCGCAGGCGAGTGTTTCCAAAGCTTTTTCAAGTTCTCCAAAACTTTCACGAGTATTTCTATAACTCGATAGAAACATGGAGAACATGTTTTCTATTTCTTTTAGAAAACACCGCGACTAAAAAAAGGAGAACAACTTGTTAACTTTCATTATCAAAATGTAAATTCTCTTTGCTCGCACCATCATTACGTCAACAGCTCGTGCTAGTTCTGTGTTTCTATCGAGTTTTAGTAGAATCTACTAGTATACTAATGCAAATGCCGTAATCTGATTGGCTGAGTCAGTGAACACTATCAGCCATTAGTGTGTAGTGGCTGGAGGTCGTTTAAGAAATGGCGACATTTTTTTCTTTTTTCCAAAGTTTTGGATGAAAATTTTGATGCAAATGGATAATTAAATTTCTGAGAAGTCAAAATGAAGGACATTTTCGGTTTCTTGACATTTAAAAAGGTTTAAACTATTGAAAGAACGGACGCGCGCACACAACTTCAATTTTAAATGACAAGTCAACCCGAGTAACCTTTTTCAGGCGCAGTTTAATAATACGTAAAGAAATAACTGGAAACCGTTATTTGAAGTAAATTTTAGTAAGAATTCTACTAAAACGTCGGCCTCATCAACTATCACCTCATAGAAATCTCGAGCTCATAATCTAGTTGTTAAATAGGAACACGATTCCAATCAGAGCACCTATTTTCTTTGGACTTTTTTCTAAATTAATTGTATCGCTTTGAGGCAAAATATCAACGGTGGTGTCAGCTAGCAAAGATCATCCTATGCCTTTCAAAAAAGGATAGTAGACCCCAAAAGAAGTGAACTAAGAAAATGATTGACAACTCATGGTCTTTGAATTTTTTGTTCATTGCCTTTTAGCCTTGAGCTAGCTATCTTCACTTCCATTTCTGTAGATATTCTAAATGAGGTTGAAATTGTTGTAGACATTGGTTGGCACTCTATCTTTTCTAAGTAAATACACCAGCAGTCTAGCAGAATCTTAATACATTTTCTTGTTGCTATGGTTTTCAACAGTGCGCTTTTTGTTATCACCTTTCCGTGTAGCTCTTTCGTGTTCGTTACAACTGTTTTTGTTTTCTTTTTTAAGTTTGGCAGTTGTAGAATTTTACCTTGTCTCTAACATATAGGTGGCAAAGTTCTGTTTAACAGTTCAGCTCGTGTTTCATGAATTAATTTCAAAAGACCAGCTGATCTTAGGTAAAATGCGTTCAAGATATCTGTTTATAAAAACATTTTAAGTTCACGTGGTTAATGTAGAGGTCGTTAAGTTTTCACAGTTTACCAAGAAGCATTCTTATATTAACCAAAACAAGTTCACAGACAAAACAAGTTTATGGCAAACCACCAAATGTTCCTGACGCATTTGTATTTTAGATCTAAATAATATCTACAAGATGAAGAGTGCACCCTGCTCATAAAATTCAAAATGATAAAAGGAGTATTCTAGCTGTTTTCTCTGGTTCTCCTACACCAGTGTCAGAAATCAATCACCATAACACCAGGTATGTATCAAATCAAAACTTCTATAGGTCAAAAATATCAACTAGATATGGACAATCGCCATTCCAATTTTGTGCAGCGAATATTTGGGAATCAGTTCCTCCGATCCTAGCCTAAACTGAAAAACGTATGATATAATTCCTTAAGAAGTAGCATAAAGAGGTAAGCAGCACCTTAAATACTTCAAATATATAATTAATAATAGTCATTTGTATTTCTGTAATGTCTTTTTGTTCTCCGCATTTACCTTAACGTGTGGTAACAAGCTCGAAAGCCAGTGGTTACTCTTGTTACCACGCACATATAAATTTTTTATTTTTTCCATAGCCATATGCAACATATTTATGTTATAATACTGATGTAAATTAATTCTGTAAATAGTGCGAAATAAAACTGAGTTGATTGATTGATTGATTTTTGGAGTTTAACATGGAAAGGATTATCTCCTAGAGACAGGTTTGGAATCAGACTAAATTCGAGCTCTTTGAATATGTATGCAGGACGTTTTCAGAAACATTCGTTGAAAAAAAAAACACTCAGCTTGAAAGTAAAACCCTATGGACATTAATTTAAAGATGAAAGCAAGAAATTAAAAAAATTGACTGCTACTCCAAATTCGCACATCGCTAAATTAAGTAAAGCAATTTGTTTTCACTGATAATTCTCATGGCGCAATTCGAATTACAAAGAAATCCATTCCAATTAAAAATCCTGGTTAAATGCAAAGTTCTCTTTAAGAAATTAAACTACTAGAGGGAGAAAAAGAGGAGACTCTAATGCACAAATATATATCAACCTCATGTGGATAAACGTTCTAGGAAAAAGCAGACAATTTCCTTAGGCCCTACAAAATATTAATGTTGCAACAAAAACCACTGAGCGACAAAAGGAAAATAATAGGTGCTTCCCACTCCCTCCACCTTTCCCCCCCCCCCCCACCTCTCCCCCCGCCACCCCCATTCCAACGTAAAGACACAGTCTAACCTCTTGTAAGCAATACTTTGTATAAATGTTAAACACCAGATTTTTTGAATGCAGTATCCATTTACAGTGCCTCAATGTTTATCAAAATTAATCAAATGACAGATTACCTAGAAGAGGTTTGACTGAAAAATAACTTGGCAAGAGTATAATTAGTAGTGATACTTACAATTATCCCCCGTTCTGCTTGATTGCGATTCTCTCCTGATGTTTCTTAGAGTTGTCACAATTTATAATCTGAGATTTAGAGCAAAAAATAACCTTAGTTTAAAAGCACACTGCAGCAATGTATACTACATGAATACATATAGGGAATACTACTTGGGGTTCAAAATAAAATGTCATTTTCACTGAACTTCTTGAAAGGTATAATCCTTTAAAACAACTTACTCCATCCATTTTTACAGCCAGTTACATTTCACCCTAAATCGTTCCCTTAACTATTTCGGTTCATAATTCTGTTCAACTCAAAAAATTCAACTCAAATCCCAATACGTCGGTAGAAAATCAGCAATAGCTACATAGTTTTAAGATATCGGATAAACGTTAATCCAAGAAGTATTCAATGACGGCTGGGTGATTCTGGACGATATTCTGAACATTGAACTGGCACGTAAAGCAAAGTTCCGATTTGTGCAATCTGCCTTGACTTTTTAAATTAGGTTGACACTTTGCCCTACTTGCTGCTCGATTTCTTACTCAAATATACTTTGTTTTCTTCACTCAGTCTAACAATGTTTGGACCGTGTTTCTTTATTCAAACGTAAGTGACAACTTAAAAAAATGCTTTTTGAACACTACGGCGCAGAGATGAAGGTCGTCCGGCAAATTCCGAGATTTTTTCTGATTTCCCTGAAAATTACCGTCCGATGTTCCCTGTAACACCTTCCATGTCCCGATATCCTTTTTCACATGTTCTTGGTAGAGTAACAAGTCTCCCGCGTCCCGACAATTTCATTACATTCTCAGCCAGAAATGTCCTGTTGTCCCGAAACAGCGGTTATCAGGATTGTGCCATACCCATAATTGAACAAAATATCATCACTTAGCAACAGAGATAAACACTTACAATTTTCATGGAGTGTATTTCGTCTTAGCCTTGCATCGTAGTCGGCAGTAAGTATACACAGAAAACTCCTCTAATAAAGAAAGGAAAACAAATTGTTACGAGGACAATAAAGCAAGGACTTCACTCTTTTTTAATCTCATCCCTGACTCATGAGAACCAACAGTTACACAGACAAATTATGTTGCACTGTAATGTAATTCAGACTTTGCCGTTTTCCCTCAGACACTTCGAATTAGCGCCCCCTTCGAATAAGCGCCCCTCCTATCGGCCACAATTTAAAATAAGCGCTTCCCCTCGAATAAGACCCCCCCTCCTCTCCCCCTGTTTTATGGAAGAGTATTAAGACAACAGAGGATGTATAATTTTGGTCGTGTTCAATCACAAGCAAGTGATTATCGACTCATTCAAGCACTGCGAATTGACCGTCGCAACGGATGATGGTGAAGATCTGCTGATTCATTGCCTGAAGCCCAACCGACCTTGTGCAGCAGGCCTAGACCGGTCAAAGGTGTCATTATATTATGTCGTTCTTCTCGAGAGACAGGATCCTTCCGAGACTTCTGAGGGACTGACACGTACATATATTGTAAAAAAAAACCGATGATATCCGACCACGATTTTGGAAAAATAAAATAAGCGCCCCCACCTTGATTAAGGGTCAAATCAGTTCCGGCCCCCCGTCTTCTCCTAAATTTGAAATAAAAACCCCGGGCGCTAATTCGAAGATTTAAGTTACTTACATTAGGAAATTGCCTCACTGTCACTCTTTCTAATCTTTTCTGGCTTACCTTGTTTTGTTATCACATCAACAGTGTCGGTGCCGGCATCCACGCCTTCTTGATTTTGGTAACAATGGGCAAGTACATCACTGATATAAGCGTAAATTCACTGTGTACAAGAAAGGGAGCTCTCAACGAAAGGCATAACGTCACCGTTAACAATAAATTATGTAATAGCGAGCCAGCAACAGAGAAGACAGAGTATATATACTCACATTTTCAACTGAGTGACGTGTTCGCCTCTGGGCTTGCATTGTGGCCAATCTTGAGGTAGGCAGAACGCTTATCCAACGCTATACCAAGAAAAATAAACAAAACAAAAAAATAGGTAAAACAAGGAATGCACTGTTTCTGATCTGTGAAGAGCAGGAGTTCTACAGATCCATACAGATATTCAAGGCTTACCTTGATTTAGCATGATATGCGACAACAGCTCTCTATCTCGGTTTCCACTCCTCTTGTTAATGAAATGCTAAGAACTCCAGCTGCAAAAGAAAAATGATACTGAATCAATGCTCAAGTTTCGGACACCTTAAGTATATTGCAATGTTGGAGCAATGTGTGATCTTCTTGCCCTAATTGTGTGAAAACTGAAGTGTTTGGAAGCAAGACGCGCCAAAATTTTTCCTTCCAGGGAGTTCCAAACATATTTCTCCTCTTTCAGCTTAGAAAGGAATACAGTCCTATAGCTGGACGGTGCATGTATTCAAGTTCATTGAAACCTAAAGTTTCCCCTAAAACTCAAGATT
Source organism: Orbicella faveolata (assembly GCF_042242905.1). NCBI lineage: Eukaryota > Metazoa > Cnidaria > Anthozoa > Scleractinia > Merulinidae > Orbicella > Orbicella faveolata. Next base: position 4,369,063 of record NW_028301577.1, read on the forward strand.
GATTCCAGGGAAACTGCAGGTGAAAATAACCTCATTTTACGAAAACCAGTCGCGAAGACTCCAGTTTGTTTCGCTGAAACTGTAGGTAAACAAATGGATACCGAGGTTTCTCATTGGTATATGTTCCAAATAGAAGGATGGATTCAGTTTGTGACGCATAGAACTGACTTCAGTTGTAAATTTCCCTAGCTACAACAATCTCTTTCAAAGTTGCATCAGAAAAAGCTTGGCTTGCGTGGCCAATGCATCGATCGAAAACAGGGCAGTGAAATTCACAACTCGCCATGCCTTAGAAAATGAAGAATTTCATGGCTTGCTTCAGTCTTCAGTAAACAGCTTCTTGACTAGCAGACGACTAACAAGGTCCATCAAAAAAAGATACATGTATACAAAAACACACGATCAATGGCATATCATACTTTTAAGCACGAGAAAATAAATACCATTTTATAAGATATTCCGAATATTCTTAAAACTTCGATAATGTGGACCCAAGCCCTCTCTCATCCCAACAATTATCAAACCTCTAGCACCAAAGCCAAAAATACTTAGACAACAAACCGTCAGTAAACCAAAAGTCTGTTCGTCAGATTAGGCTTTTAAGCCGAAGCATTTTGAAATATTAAATTACCTTCCATAAAAAAAAACCTGCGAAAATTATCCCATACCCTAAAGCCGTTTAATTTAAACAAAGAGAAGTCCAGGGCTTGTCGGAATGCAACGGTACTTTGACAATGAGTTTCTTGAAAAGTATCTGTGTACGTTCATCTTCGAAGGCTTTGAAACAGTTGTCATACATTATAGTGGAATCACAGATATTGTAGGAGTAGAATTGAAACTAAGCTTAGAATTCCAACGAAAGAGTCGGCCGAGAACCAATTCAGCTCGACCAACAGTTGAGGTCTAAAGAAGGCGGGTGGGTATGGAATAAGGCGCTATTGCCTGTAAATCCTCGCTTAGTAAAAATTAACAGATATCAAGTATAAATTCTTACCTGTTCAAATTTGTTGAGCAAAAAGAGATTGTTGTACTTTTGTTTGCATCAGGGCCGCGAGTGCTTCTTGTTCCAACTACTGGTTGGCAAATTAACTCGTTTTCCCGCAACAAAACTGGACAAGCTAGCGAATTTGATTGTTGGCAAGCTTTCCAAATACTGTTTGTCTTCAAAGGAAGCTTTGTAAATCCATGTCTTTTGAAAAACTGCGTCCGTAGCTTGAACGACTTCAACGACAACGTTCTTTCTCGAAAGAGAAAGCTTGGTGAGAAAATAAAAGTAGCATGCATAATTTGCTGTAAATTTGCAAACAGAAATGCTCATTAATAGAAACTACATTCCATGAGTCACCCATGGGAACACAACGAGGAATCCTAGGCCCCGTCCCACACTATAGCTACGCAGGGGGAATTTGAAAACGGAGCTTGATTTCTCCGGTTTGGCCTACCGTCAACACTAATCCGTCACGAAAACGGAGCTTTTCGAGAACACTCTTCAAAGCGGAGGAATTTGAAAACGCCGCCTTAGCGTTTTAGTGGAAAGAGAACATTTTGAAAAATTTTCGAATGCGATGACATCACGATAATCACGTGACTTCCCTGACCGAGTTTTCCTCAACCACAAATCTAAAATGACCGGTTATTGTTGCGTTTTCCAATTCCTTCGGCGTAGTGTGGACGGATCCTTAAAGAAATACTTGTGCTTTAATATAAACTAGTAAATTATAAAAAAACATGTGAAAAGACAGAGTTTTCTTCTCCGTGTGTTGCAGTTTTCGCAAAATAAAGTTCGGCTACGTCAAAGATAAAAATACTCCTTTACAAAGTTTCGATTTGCCTCGGTTGCAAAGCGAATCCTGAAGAAATGAGTTTGATTAATTATTTCGCACATGGGCTTGATAAACAGCCGCTAAAGACAGTGACCCCACCCTCCTCCCCCAGGAAAGAACGAAGACCAGATCAAAAGAACGGGAGGAAAAAAATTCTTTCAGGCACAACTATTGTGCGAAATAAAGAAAATACTCCAAGGATATATTCTATGCCAAATTTGGTCTGAACTGTCACATTCTGTAAATTTGAAATACCTAGGAAAAGTTTTCCAACTCAAATTACAGGGATATAGCTGAAAGGTGATGAGGCCAGTGTGTGAAGCGAATTTTCAATTCTTTTGTTGACAGTTCGTCCCAGTATAGAGCAAGTCAATGTTGAAACAACTTCTTATCTTTTTTGCACAACTTATAAGTACGCACCTTGTTCCTGTGTTTCATCCCTACATTGTATTCTGAGTCACTCATACCTTCACCAACTGGGTATGCTGTGGTGGATGATCCTTACAGGTATCACAGATCTTCTTGAAACTACTTCGTCAGGTTCCAGCATTCCGACAGAGGGTCAGTTCAACCATCAGTCAGACAGACACCAGAATGTCAGTCTCGTAGTCAATCTTTTAGATCACCTGTTAGACATCCTCCACTTCTTCAGTCAGTCATTCAGTCAGCCACGTGGTCAGTTTGTTGGTCGGTCGGTTGGTTGGTTAGTCAGGTGTCACAGACTTCCTTGATTTCCTAGCATACAACCTCATCAGATACAGAATATAATGTATAGGTTTAGCCAAGCCTAAAAACAGAGCTCCTTATTACAGTAAGTTAACCTGGCTCAAGCTTGCGATCCAATCGAAAACCAGCACATGGACAGCGGTCAACTTCAAAAAAACACGTGACCTTGATGAGCTCTAAAATCGAGTCCACGAAATGACCATGATTACTGGTCAGCGGATACCTTGTCTTGACAGGTGTCAGTTGACCATAACATGGATGTCCAATATCAAAGATGCCCATGTACACTGTAAACTAAGGCTGCATGTCTCAGTCATCCTACTGCATCATCACCGTGCATACATGCCCACGAGCAATACCACTAACCACAATGATCATGAGGAAATCTCTGCTTGGCTGCCCTTTGGGCTGCTGGAACTCCACTGTTAACCAATAATCTTTTTCCATAAGAAGGGCTGGATACTTAGGGGAGGGATCTTTCTCCCCTTCCCAGGCTAAAATATGTACTCTTACAAAGTAATCAAGTGTGTTTGGTAAAAAGCTGGCAGGAACATTCACAGGAGCAGGTACAGCACCTGTCAGGGAGTAGTAGGAGAGGCCCATAAGGACTTCCTGTCAAGGACAAAACTGCCAACACTATAGCAGATTACTATTCACAACACTCATGGGAGCTTGGGCAGTTCAGGGTCTTACTGAAAGTACTGGCCACATGTACATGGGTTCTGTGCATTGTATTTGTTGGATAAACATGACCCAAAAAACTTCTTAGCCTTAAACTCAACTATGTATAAATACACGCACAGGAAAAGTGGCTTTTAGTTACTTTTATTTCCCCTTAGCACTGACATTTGAATGTAGAGATATACATGTATGCATTCATGTATAAAATGAAATTTCCAGTTTTTGTGCTACATTGTAAACATCAGACTAACTTTTTCCACCAACCTGATAAATGTCCTTTTTTAGCCTCTGGATAATGAACCACATAAATACACATGTACTATCCATACTACTGAACCACAGATAAAATGTTTTTCTCCATTTGCCATTCATCCAAACTAACTTACAACCAACACAACACTTTTCTTGCTTGTATTAAATATAATCAACCCTTTGGTTATGTAGAGAATTATTTTTTAAACTCGCAATAGCAAACACCTCCCCAGCTTACAGGAGGTTTCACTGTATTTACAACTGCATTAGAACTTAGAGTTCTGGTGGGCACAATAAGGACACAATGATCTGACAGAACTTAAACAGAACCAAATGCAGAGTACATTCCACGTTTTACTATTTGAAAAGTTTTCTTAATTTTATCTGTGTTTTTGTGTTCCAAATTTTCGGTGGCATTTGTCCACCTTCATCAGAGCTACATTACTGCTTGTGCTACAGTGTACAAGCCTGTGTGCTGTCTTTTTGTTCAAATTTTGAATCAACAGTGCATAAGCACGAGGGAGTAGTTTCGTCTTGTTACCAACATCGCTGTCCACAGTGGAGTCCCACGACTCTAAGAAGACCCTCTTGTGGCAGTTGTACATGTACATTGTAGCTCTGATGAAGATCGACAGAAGCCACCAAATTTAGAAATTATACACAGAAACAGGTTGCATAAAGAAACCTTTTCAAAATGTATATTTTCAGTCACAATACTGGAAGCAGAATTTTTAGTTAAATGTATATCAAGTTAAATGTATAGTTAAATGTACCGGTATATCAAGTTAGTCATCATCTTTTGGGACCACCACATAGCCCTGAGAAACAGCTTCTGAGAATTTCCAGTTCGAATTATGGTAAGTCATGATATCTTTTGCATCCTTTTCATTGTCTTGAACATTTGATTCTTTCTCCTCCTTGTAGTTTGACCACAAAACTGCTGCAAGTCCACACACTATGAAACCACCACCAAAACACTCCAACAGCTGCAATGACCTTCCCAGAAATATGAATGACAGTACTGCGCAGAATAACCCTTGAAGAGGCCAGGAGGCTGTGACAATGGTTGATGGCACCTGCATGTTACACCATGAGAGAAGTAAATAACACATTGACGAGGTTATCAAAATCGCATACACTAAACAATAAAAGGCTTCCATGGAAAAACTTGTAAACTTCTCTGGCTGGTTAGCATAGGTTAAGGAGGCAAGGGCCATAAAAATTGCCCCAAAGAAGTAGCTCCAAGCAGTGACAGCCATGGGCTGAGTTTTCCATGTCGAGTAGGGTTGGTTAAATATGTACTTCTTCTGAATGATGTAATACACAGCTGTGGCTGATGTCTGGCCAAGTAAACACATACATCCAAGAAACTGACTGCCAACAGATGTACCACTCACTAACCAAGATTCCTCTCTGGAATTACTTCTCAGTTTTCCAAGTGTCATTATGACAGCTCCAGTAACTGCTAAAAGTATACCAAGAATTTTGGCCGCACCATGCGACCTTGTTAGCTTTGGAGGAGGCTCTACTCCAGATATCATGGCCAGAAAGGTACTCCAAACAGGAACTGCTGGTTGAAACATGGATGCCACATTTGCATTTGTTAAGTAGATTCCAAGGAGGTAGAGCAGTTGCCCAACAAACATACCTGTAAGTCCCAGGACCATCAATAGTGGGACACTTCTATAAGAGAGACAAAAAGTTCCTCAGCAGTAGGAAAGACAGTTTAATCAGTCACACTTTCAATGTTTTTTGTTGTTTTTGGTTACCGATATCTCAAACCTTCAAGGGAAATTGAAAAGGTCAGAGTTATTGGGAGTCAAGAACAAATGACTGGAAGTAGGGAAAAGAACATTGCTTACTGTATTTCTTTGATATGGTTTAATCAACCTGAGAAGGCAAATACAAATGGAACAATACATTTTTTAAATTACTGTATAAATCAGAATGTAACACTGCATATTACATAACACAAAACAAAACAAAGAAGCAGGTTGAAGTTATCAAGGGGGCAATTAGGTCATCGAGGCACCCTGTTACTGACAGTAAAATTAGAGTAAAGGAATATATGACGGAAATCCAGGGTAAGTCAATTTGGTTAGAGTTACAGCAGTGTGAGGTTTGAGTAAGTAAGAGTCCAAGTTATCAGGAGTCGACTGTATAAACTTTGAAAGTGAAGAATGATCATCGCAGTAAAATTTTTCAATTTAAGCAATTGGAAAGAAGAAGCCTGAAAAAATCAGGACTTCAAGGGGATTCGAACCCGTGACCTCCACAATACCGGTACAATGCTCTACCAACTGAGCTATGAAGCCACACATTGGGAGCGAGGTCAATTTATTGAGTTCATATCTTCCCGTGAGGAGTGAAATGATGTGAAGTTTATATGAAATAATTCATATATGAACTGTGGTTGTAGATGAAAGTGAAGAATGATCATCGCAGTAAATTTTCCAATTTAAGCAATTGGAAAGAAGAAGCCTGCAAAAATTAGAGCTTCAACGGGATTTGAACCCGAGACCTCCGCGATACCAGTGCAATGCTCTACCAACTATACTTCACATCATTTCACTCCTCACGGGAAGATGTGAACTCAATAAATTGACCTCGCTCCCAATGTGTGGCTTCATAGCTCAGTTGGTAGAGCATCGCACCGGTATCGCGGAGGTCTCGGGTTCAAATCCCATTGAAGCCCTGATGTTTTCAGGCTTCTTCTTTCCAATTGCTTAAATTGGAAACTTTACTGCGATGATCATTCTTCACTTTCATCTACAACCACAGTTCATATATGAATTATTTCATATAAACTTCACATTGTATAAACTTTGTTATTGCTTTGTTTTGGGAGGTTGGAGGGGGGGAAGCAAGGGGAATTATGGTTAAGCCTTTTTGGAGGTTGATTAAATATAGTTGAAATAGCGCAAGGTCCATATTGGAGAAATATTGGTCATTCCAAGTTCTTTTATTGTCAGGTTTATTGACTGAGCCGCATACAAGTCCACAAAATTACCGGTAAGTGCTGCATAAATTCACTGATGAATTTATGTGACAGACATGTTTTGAATCATGTGAACTAACGGCATCCACAGTCGAGTGTTGATCGATACCCTCAATCGATACCCTTGATCAATACCTTTGATCGAAACCCTTGATTGACATCTCAATCAATACTCGATTGACACTCTATCAACATCTCGGTTGACACTCAATCGACACTCCATTGACATTTTGGTTGACAGTTGACTAATTTTCAATCAATGCACATGAATTGGTCGACACTCGGACAACTATCAACTGACTGTTGATCATGTGTCGATCAAGTGTTGAATGTGTATTGATCGGGATGTCAATCAAGTACAGATTAAGATGTCGATCAAGGGTATCAATGTAGGGTATCAATCAAACACTCGACCACGGGTCCCTTTAGTACACACGATCCCGTGTTTTATTGCTCACACGTCCAGCCGTCTCTTCTCAACAACGAACTATACTGGACTAGAGAGAACAGAATAAGCCTACATGTACATTTAACCAGCTGCAGGAGTTCTTTAAAGGGAAAATTGTCAAAACCATCATCAAGATCACTTTTAATTCACACTGGATTAAATTCTAGAGCAGAAAACATCTATTAGTCAAGCCACGTATCCTTGCACTGTTGGTTAGTATTTTCTCTCCTCAGAAGTCTATGTAATAATGTTTGATCACTTCGGCATGGTATTATTGCAAATCACATATTAGTGCCAGCTATTTATTGCATCTTTCCACTTATACATTTCTCATAAATGAGAAATGCAATTTTATAGGTACTTGCATCTTTTTTCTTAGCAAAAAAAATTGACTTTTCACTTCCATGGTGGGGGTGATTTTCTAATAGAATGGATTGGCCCTCAAACTGCAATTTATGAAGAGATTTAAAATTACTTCAAACAATTTTTATATCACAGAAACATGAAAAGTAAACAAGATCGTAAAAATTATTTTTAATCGGAAGTGTGGAATAACCACTCCCAGCCGTTTTGAGCATTCTCGAGAGCTATCATTTGTCTCTATGGAAATTTGTTCGAGATACATGTATTTTTAACAACGATAAGTGGGACTAATATGCGAGAAATAAATCCCGCGATACATTAAATTGTGTTTTTTGTAGTCTAGCTTACCTCAGAGAAGGCATGCTAACTTTTCCCTCGACGAGAAACGCTGTTAACAACATAACGGGAAAGGCTCCCGCGTCACGCAACAGGCAAAACACCAGAGGATCTGCTTTGCTGTCCTTGGCAAACTTTGTGACGATCACACCATAAGCTCCAAAACCGAGCTGAGCGGCGACCAAGGCACACCAAACTCTTAACCACATGTTTCCTAAGCAAAACGTTATAATCACAACGTGTTATGGTTGTTTCAGTGCTCAATACTTTGCATGGACATGTTCACTTCCTTGAGCGGGTCGGCCATGTTGACATTTGTGCTCCGTCATGTAACCTACAGGATTGTGTTCCTTAGCCCACATAGGGGTCTGGGACTCAAAAAACTAGTGTCATTCGGCCACCTCTCCAAATATTATGTTGCCGTTCCATTAACCCTTTGTTATAGGAAATTTCTGTCCTCTTTGCTAGGTTATTTTTTCAGCACATTCTACAACTGCTACAATCCCTACTAACAATTTTAGCTCAATTTTCACACAGGGAGGAGGAGGGGGGGGGGGGGGGTGAGGGCAAGGGACCTCTCTCCCCAGAGTCACCCGTTCCTTCTAGGCAGCAGAGCCTGGAATGGCACAAGGAAAAGGGGGTTCGAGGGACACTTGCATGTAATTTTATTGGCCAGATTCTTAGACTACTCAGTGCAAAATTTCCAGTGCTTGATCTCTACTTAAAACTGTTTTATAAATATTATTTCATGGTTGACACATGCAGACATGTACAGACATCAGTTTTCAGAATTCCCTAACTTTTGACTGACTTTTCCCTGATAAAATTAAAATTTTCCTGACCAAATAAATATGAAATTTACTATGCAGCAGTGGCCCTCATCTCGGCGCATCTAAAACACAGGTCACAGGTCATTGTTTTACCAATACTGGAACAACCCTAACCCCTTCCTAATGCGAACCTTATGCCTAGCTACTACACTAAGGTAATGTTTTAGACCTAAATACTACACTAAGACAATGTTTAGGCTTAAGATTAGTATAAGTAAAGTTTTAAGGTTGTTCCAGTATTGGTAAAACAATGACCCGTGACTTGTGTTTTAGACCCGCCACCCTCAGCCTGCTTGCCCTTACAGCCATTCTTTTCACTCATTCATTTAAGACTTATAAGTTTTCAACAAATTTGCCTTTTTTGTCATCACACTGACCTCAAATGTTTCTTCCAATATTGGAATCCTGAATGGTATTAACTCACCTCTGTTATATTTTAATTTTCTGTGACGTTTCTTCAAAATTTCAGTTTTCCCTGGCTCAAAATAAAATTTCCTGACTTTTCCCTGACCAGAATTCTTTTTCTTCCAAACCATTTCCTGAGCTTTGGTGCCCAAACCTGTTTAGTACAGCACCTACAGATCTTCAAGAACAGGGGGATTTTTTACAGGGGGTTTTTCATTCAAGTGTTTTTTGTTCTAAATTCCTGATGCTCAAGTCTGTTAAGGTCTGTACGTGCTATATAATTAATTGAAAGGTAACTCAGAGAGAAATCAACCTGTTGATACTTCAGGAAGGGAAACCAGCATTGAATATAGTGAACCTCTTAATTAGTCCAAGAATCCAGGGCCATCTTTTCCTCAGGCCAAGGCCCCACTATATAGCTGAAAGGGACAGATGGTTCTGGGGAAAGGAACGGGGGCCGGGGAATCTTAATTTACAAGGTCACAAAAGTTGATTTTACATTTCATGAATCTATTTTTGTTTGATGATCCACAGAAGTACACATCTCAAGGTGTACACTCAAATCATGATTCCCAGAATGGTTTTTCAAAATTCACAGGCCCATCAAAAGGAGCCAATCACAGAGTCAGTGTTGAGACCAAAACTTATGCAATCAATTCTAGAAAGTACACCCTTCTCTCCCCACACCCCCACTACTTGGTCTTCTCTGCTGTCAGTCTCAGTCCTAATCTTGTCTTTGGGGAAAAAAATCGTGGGAAAGAAAGGTACAAGCATGCAGGTGCTCCCTAAGCACACAAACTCTGGTTATTGGTACTTAACCTGATTATAATTTTCCAACATGCATTTATATAATCCTTACAAACAAAGTTATCATGTATTAAAAACTTGAGTGTTTTGCATGCAGTAAATTAATAAACATGCCCATGCTGTTAGCAATACTTTGGCATTGAGCGTGATCCTCTTGAACTTGTTTACTTATTATATACTTTCTAAATGAAACATAACATCTCGGTACATATAATATTATTTTTAATATTACTGTTTCCTGTTTTCTTTGGAATAAATAAGATCATACATGTACAGCAACTGTATGTACTCTCTGGCTTACAGGTTAAAAACAGTAGACCATTTCCATTCACAAGTACTGTAACTTGGGGTTATATACATGTAAGCTCATTCAATGCTGTCTGAGTTTATCTGAGTTAACCTTTTCTAACAGCTAGAGTGTATCTGGTTCCTTTTTAGCTTGCAATAGATATAATTCTTTGTTCACTTTGTTGTTCGACCACAAAACTGCACAAAGTCCACAGGCTATAAAACTCCCACCAAAACACTCTAAGAATTGCAGTGATTGTCCTAAACAGACAGAGGACAGAATTGCACAGAACAAGGCCTGAAGTGGCCAGGAGGCTGCAACAATTGTTGGCTGCACCTGCATGTTACACCACGACAGAAGCAAATAACACATGGTGGAAGTAATGAAAATTGCATAAACTAAACAGTAAAAGGCTTCTCGGGAAAAACTTGTAAACTTCTCTGGCTGTTTAACATAGATTAATGAAGCAAATGCTAGGAAAACTGTAGCAAAGAAGTAACTCCAGGCAGTTACAGCCATAGGCCGAGTTTTCCATTCTGATTGACATTGGTTAAATATATATTTCTTCTGTATTATGAAATACACAGCAGTGCTTGATGTTTTGGCAAAGAGACAAATACATCCAAGAAACTGACTCCCAACAGATGAACCACTCACTAACCAAGAGTCTTCTCTGGAATTCCTCCTAAATTTTCCCAGCGTCATTGTGAAAGCTCCAGTAACTGCTAAAAGTACACCAAAAATTTTGGCCCAACCATGTGATTTTGTTAGTCTTGGAGGTGGCTCTACTCTGGATATCATCGCTAGAAAAGTACTCCAAACAGGAACTGCCGGTTGAAACATAGCGGCCATGTTGGCTGTTGTCAAGTACACACCCAGGAGATAGAGCAACTGGGTAGCAAACATGCCTGTGAGACCAAGGACCATGAGCAGGGGGATGCTTCTATAGGAGAGATAAAAACATCATGATAGCATTTTATACAATCATGTAAATTTGAAGACTCAGGGTCTTTTTGTTTTCGAACCTGATGTTGCGTGATTTGTTTTTTTTTTTTAATATTTAGTCAGGACGTAATAGAAAAAGAATACAAGAGAAAACCACACTCAATTCTTATTGATCATGACTTTTTCAGATTTGGCGGGTCCCCATGGGGGCCAGTGGCTCCTAAAGGAGCCATTTTTAAGTTGGGTTTCAGCATGGTTTAGGCATCTGGTGGTTGGGCCGTTGATACGACTGCACGGCTTCAAGTGACAGGGGGCTGTTATTTCACTGCTGTTGTAGTCCTCCCAGTGCTTGAAGATCTTTGACTGCAACAAACGGTACTTTCTTCTCTGGATGCAGGAAAGCTTGCTGTCACACAATACATGTAGCTGGATCTGGATCGATACAACCCTGTCTTCCTGGTGCAGCAGCTCTACTAGCAGGTAGAAGGGCAGGTGGGTGAGGTTGTTTGTTCTTTGACTGAGGCTGTGGTACCATTCCAAGTTGCGATCTTGTTTGCTTACTTTCTTGTTATGGTTGTGCAGTAGTCTTTTGCATCATTGAAATTGAATTGCCTTATCAGCTTTTTCTTGTTAGAGTTGTTTAAGAAATGCGACACAACTAAACTGCGTTTGGTCTGTACTCATGACCTCAGTCAAGACTCTCCCATACAGACCTCCTGCTCGGTAAATAAAAGCTAAAAACAAAGTAGAACGAATTTCAGTCTCTTCGGCTTGTAGTTTAACGTTATTAGATTATTGGTAGCAAGGAGACCTCGCTTGGTGGCGAGGTGACTTCTCTTGGTGGTGAGTTCATTGGTGGCGAAACTTCCTGGTTGCAAGAATGACCGGTAACCTTTATAGGGGTTTGGAACCCTGATGCTTCTCTATCACAGGTGGGGCAGGAAAAAAACCTGGTCCGATTGCCACGGACAAGTAAATTTTGCTCTTGGGCAAGTGAAAATGGAAGTTTGGTGGTCTGGTAGGCAAGTGAAATTAGCCTCAGTGGTCGTGTTAGTGATAATTGTTTTTCTACGTAGCATAGTGTAGAGTTGTGTTGCGTTACGTTCCTTAGAGCCAAAGAGCACAGGCGGACCACCCTATGTGTTCGGGGTTAATAACAGAATCTATGAGGGTTATGAATAAAGCTCTGAAAATTACATATCTAAATTACGTCTTGGTCTGAATATCCCCATAAAGTTAAATGAAACGTTAATTGACTCATGTGTGGTGTTTTTTCTCCTTCCTGAGCCGTCTGAAGGTTTTTTTTTAAGAAATTACTTTTGGTCAGTGACCTGTAAGACAAACTTGTCTCCCTTCTTTTCTTATTCATAACCCTCATAGTTAGCTCTTATTAACCAAGCTGGAGGTCTGTATAGGATAATCTTGAGCAAGGTCGTGAGTACAGACCGAATGCAGTGAGGTCTGTACACACGACTGAGGTCAAGATTCTCCCATACAGACCGACTTAACTCGGTTAATAAGATGTTTATTATATGGCAAAGAAGAAAACTTTAATTCGTTTAATGTAATTAGTTTGCTGACATTTTGCTTGCGAACGGCGATGAGCTTAACTTAAACCTGCCGAAATTTGCTCGTCTTCCTTACTTTTTTTTTTTGTCATCAGGCTTTTTGACGCTTCCATAAATGATTGAGAAGACAATAAAAGAAAATGGTGAACATTTTTGTATTTTAGTTTGCTACTTTTCCAACGCAAAATGAAACCGGTCTAGTTGCCGGTCTAGATGGGAAAATCTAGACCGCGGTCAATATCGATTTCAGCCAATCAAATTCGTGAATTCGTTAGTTCCCAGTCCTTGTGAGACACAGCCATATAATAAATTCTGTTATTAACCACGAACACATAGGGTGGTTTCCCTGTGCAAAGATCATTGAAATCGAACGCTCAATAAAATTTTAGGTTGATATGATCACTGAAAAATCCAAAGTTTAATTTAGTTCCGCTTCCAACTAGTTCGCTTAGCAAACTTCGGAGACAACACGACCAATATGAAAAACGGTATCGGCTTTTTCTCGCATTCTTGAAAGCCATCTTACGTCTCCTTGACGATCAAATCAAAATTCGAAGACACAGGTACAATATCAAATATATATATGTCCATCAATTTTCAAGAAACGATTTCTTTCTTCCCACCTACCAAGACCAACGCAATACATGCAATGAAACAAAATTTTAGTATAGTTTGCTTACCTCAGAGAAGGCATGCTAACTTTTCCTTCGACGAGAAACGCTGTTAACAACATCAAGGGAAAGGCTCCCGCGTCACGCAACAGACAAAACACCAGAGGATCTGCTTTGCTGCCCTTAGCAAACTTTGTGACGATCACACCATAAGCTCCTAAACCAAGCTGAGCGGTGACCAAGGCACACCAAACTCGTAACGACATGTTTAATATACTACCGTCTACGTAAAACGCCGAATTGTGCCGCCATCTTGAAAAATAATGCCACGTCATGTAAGCTCAACGATTGTGTTACGCGAAGGTGACTTTTCGGCCCCTGTGGTGGGGAGTCGGGAGTAACGGAAGCGAATGGTACGGAAATAAAACTTCTCCGAATGGAACATTTTTTACTAATTCACGTAGAACGCATCTGAGCCAAATTTACCTGCAATGCAGGACGAAATTATCAAGTATGAATCCCATTTACAGCATCTATCGATATCTGGCACAGCTACCATTACCATTTCCATTTTCATTACCATTACCATTACCATTACCATTACCATTACATGTAGTATTACTCTGAAGACAAGCAACAGACTGCAAGGCTGATACTACGTGAAAAACGTTTCGACACACCAACATGAGAAGAACCGATAAAGTAGGATCGCAACAGTGGACAGCTGTTTCGCCCTTCTTGGGGCTCGTCAGTACTGTGTAGCGAAGATATGTAACGCCAGCCCAAAAGCCAACGTACATAAATTGCAAAATGACCCGTGCACTATATCAAGTTCCGTACTATGAACTCACTTGCGCCCCGAAACACGCGTTGCCACATCACGTGTTTCGGGGCGCAAGGAGATAAAGTGTCAAGATTGGTGTCTCGAAAAGCAAAAGAATAAATGTGGCTGGACAAGGCCAGCCTAAACATTTAAACATTCAACCGCATGGCCAGTACCATGCTTAAAAAAACGCATCGTATCGGATCTGAAAAGACCTACGGTCCGAAAATAAATGAGAAACCAGAAACTGCAAGGGATCGCATACGATAAGCGCTATACATCAAAAGCTAAAAAGAGAAAAAGAAAAGAAAAAAAAAACAAACAGAAAACAACAACAGATGGCAAAACCGAAAAACCGGATATTTTAAGTGTGAAAATAACTAATTACAAAGCCCAGGCCGAAGCATAAGAGGAGATATGAGAAGCCTATCACGGAAAACCGAACACCGCCTCCCCCTCCCCCCCCCCCCCCCCGCCCCACCCCGCCTCCAAATCGACGACCTTACGGTATCTTTCAAACTATTTAAGTGCAATTCTCATTCACGTTTGCAGGAATTGTTTTAATGTACGGTTTTTTTACGCTAGTGCCTTTACAACATTTTTTTTTCCTGACAAAAGAAAAGCTGAAGCTGGTTGTGGTTCGAGTAACTGCAGTCGATCACTGACATTTAATGCGCAGCAGAGAAAAGGCTCAAAAAGGCGACAGCTGCTAAAAGATGAGACGAAAATTGGGTGTAAAATGTTTGGGGAGCGGAACGTTTACACTTTCCTCCCCCACCCCACCCCTAAACCCCCACTTCCCTGTGTCTCACAATACACTAATATTGAGCAAGGATTGCGTGACAAGCCAACAGGAACATGCGTGAGCTAGCTGAAACCTGATCCAAAGACATGATGGCTTTCCACAAAACCTCTTTTCAGACATCGCTATTCGTTTCCTTCGCTTTTTTTCTCTCTGCAGGTGTTACTTGTACCAGGGGAATAATTGTTTGCCCAAAATCGAGCTCGAACTTCACTGTCGCATTCCGGCACGACCCTCCATACGTGAAAGTCAATGGCACAAAGTGGAAAGGCTTGCTCTACGATTTCGTACAATGGGGCTTAATCCGATGTTTTCATCAATACAGCTGCAACACGAAAGCGATCCATTGGAAAGAAATATTCTCCGCAGATCGTTTGAGCTCAGTCGTTCTAGACAAAACGACAGACATCGCAATGCCGATCACACCGTCTCTCTCTTCGTCGCTGACCGAGGAGTTGAGGAACTGGAGGTTCACTGGCGTCACGCTTGTTACAGTCGTAAAATCCCCTGGACTAGCCTTGGTGATCGATTATCATGCTTGTAAGATGAAGACAGAGAAGTTGACTACCAGGACAATCCTGTCTGCTTGGCCTGTTGGTGCTGTGATTTTACTCCTGGCTGGTATCTCGGGGATCTCTATCTGGGCACTGGTGAGTACTTCCGATAGCTTCATATTTGTCGTCACCATCTCTTTTAACATTGTACGGCATATGACACTCTGCTCTGTGATTGTTCCTAACCCGCGAGCAAAATCTCTTCAGAGCTCATAGAGCTCTAAGAGCTGCCACAGTATGTTGTCTGTACCTTTCCCTACTCCCTCAGTTAATTAAAATTACCTTTACTCGACATCTGAAAGGGAGGGACTGCAGGAACGTGCCCTTGAAATAATAATGCCTCAAGCCAGTTCTTCACGCAGCTCTTGGAAGGGAAAACACTTCCAAGCAATGACACTGAAATGAGAGCTAGCCAGCTGAATAGGATTCATTTCATTTTAAAAAGACTGTCCCACGCACTTTGCATCATGTCCTTTTGTTATTGTTATTATCCGGGACCTCTTTATTTGGGGATGGACACATCAGTATCGTTATCAATGGAGGTCGATGTCATCAAATGAAAAATTTCAGAAAACCGATTTCTGTGAACAGGCCTGTATTAAGGTATAGGTCACCGTAGGGGCTCCTCTCTTCCAACTAGCACTGTGTAAGACAGACCAGGTAGACCAGGAAATTGGGTATGGTTTTTTCACTCTAGTCTTGAATTGGGTATGTTTTTTAGCGGAAGCTTCGTTTTCATCATTATCAATAACACCATCAACAAAAGCCCTTCACAATCCCTTTAACATCGGTCTGAACTAGGGATTTAATTATAAGGCAAGTGTGAAACAGGGTATTGATTAAAAGGTCAGGTTATAAATAAGGTATCGAATTTTTGGTCAGGTCATAAATAGTGTAAGGGTTTTGGGAAGCGGGCCGTACATCCGCATCCAATTTCTCTGGGAGTATCCCCCATCCCCTGGGTTCCAACTATGCCTTGGAGAGAGTTATAACTTTAGTTTGTTATTATGGCGTGCAAAATCACAAACAATATAAATGGCATCTCATTTCCAGGAAAGCAGCAGCAACCAGCAAGACTTCCCATTATCCTTTGGAAAGGGATCATCCGAGGGATTCTGGTGGGCTCTTATTACTATGACAACGGTCGGGTAAGGCCATCCTAACTTGACTACAGTACGGTAAAAACAAGCGAGAGCTGGTACTATCAATTATATCATGTACATTGCTGTCGTTATTTTTCACGCGATCATAATTCCGTTCCGAACATCGCAGCTTGTGTTATTTGATTTTACAAGGCATGACAAAGACTAGCCGCTATCGAAGACGTTCTGATGGCTAGCAACTCACGCCTCCACGAGATCGCGCGACGACCCGGCCTAAACAGCGTCTGCACAAAGACTAGCAGCTACACAAGACTTGGCTATTTATCAACCTGGCAGCAAGCTGATGAAATAACGTTTTGAGCGTTAGTCCTTACTAGTGGGAGTACCAGTGAGAGCACATACTAAGGGTTTCGCTTGCCAAGCCACGCAGCCCGACAGTTTCTTCAGAAACTAATACCTTTCTATCCGTTACTTTCAATTGTTCCTAAATGAACCTACAGATTCAATGAAAGATCGAATTTACTCTTTCAGGTATGGAGACAAGGTTCCCCGGACAATATACGGTCGAATGTTTTCCGTGCTGTGGATTCTCACAGGCGTCTGTCTTATCGCCATCTTTACTGCTGCTGTGACCAGTGCCATCACTGTATCTTCTGTCGACTCCGACTGTAAAAGCACGCAAGGAAAACACGTAAGCGATCTTTCTTGTTTTACCCGTTTAGACAGGACAACAGATCTAAGAGGTGGACAACTTCTATTTGTCTCTAAGACCGAATAATACGAGCACGAAAATAGTGTGATAAATCATACGCAATGCAACGATCTATGAGTTGAGTTCGTTAAGCCCTGACTCGTTCTCAGTCGTCTTCATGCGACACGCGGTACAGCGCAAGGTGTTCGAGAAGTGCGTGGTTAGGAAGCAAGAAGTGACCTACCCACATCACCTTGTGCTCCCACCTCGCGCCGTGCCGCGCGCTGTGTAAAGTTGTATTAAGAAGAAAAAAATAGCTTTGATTAAAATTTACCACATGCTTTGAATGATTACTTTTTAAATACTTGACGAGTGTATCTAGATGCATGCATTTCAAACCAAAATTACAATCGCTACAAAGAAAGGGTTCAGCAATCGTTGCGATCCTTGTATGGAAACCACTTTTCAGCGATCGTAGTTATTGTGGAGAGAAGTAGCGACAATACGACAGGGTAGTCTTTATTAAGACAAATTCGAGTGAGCATAATCGAAAGAAAATCTCTCCCACTGAAACGCAATTTCTCCCAAGAGTATGAACAGAAAATACACAGAAATTGAGAAGGATAATCTCCATGTCAGCCATTGGAATTAAGAGTTAAGTATGTAAGGCGGCATTTGACCTATTAAGACATCAGCACTGTTTTCTTTTTCGTTACTTTTTTTTAGCTCGCTGCTTTGAATGGGTCTGCTGCTGAAAAGGAAGCCAGGCATCAAGGGGCGAATGTAACAAGTATTTCTTGAGTAACGTTTTTTACACTATATTACTCTTTGGTCAGAGTTTTGATCAAAATATCTCTTTCTCATGTGCCCAAGCTCATAATATTATTATTTGAAGTCCAATAAACTAGAAAATGATAGAGCGACACAATAGACCTGGACTCTGGATGGAACGGTCCGATTTCCAGCCCTGGCCTGTGTTACTGTTTTGTGTTCTTGGACAAGACATTTCACTTTCACAGTGCCTCTCTCCACAGGTGTATAAATGGGTACTGGCCAATTTAATGCTGGGGAGGGGGGGGGGGGGGGGCTAACCCTGCGATGAACTAGCATCCCATCCAGGGATGGAGGGGGGGGGGAGTTAATTAGGAGAAAAGAGGGACTGGAGGGGGGTAGTTAGTTAGGAAAGGAGTGAGAAACGTAGGGAGGGAGTTATTTAAGAAAGGAAAGAGAGAGGGAGAAAGAGAGAGAATTAGAGATCCGAGAACCGTAGGAGGGATATAGGATGCGAGGAATGATCATGGATGGATGAAAGGGTAAACGGAAGGAGGTACTGAGGAGAAATCAGAGAGACTGAGCGATGGAATGAGGGATATATAATTTGACTTTCACAGCAAAATGAAGGACGATTTACGCCTTTGAGATTCATTGCACTCTTGATTTGATGCGTTTAACCTTTAAGACTCATTTCGTTTCTTTGGTGTCTACAGCGTACGAGATGGAGTCAAAGATGTTTGACAGCTTACAAGCAGGTGAAGTTGAGGGCGTCATGTTAGACAGGTATAAAGCTTATTATTACCTGGACCAACTGAAAAACGATCACTTCCGAGTGGCCCTGCTCCTCGATGTTTCACTGCAATATGAAGTCGCTTTGGTGGACAGAGGCTTTCCTGAGTTTACAGCCAAGAATGGATGTCTGACAAAATTTTTCGCCAATTCGCATCGCGTGGATAGAACGATGAAACATTACATAAGCCCAGTGAAGGTTTGTCATAATTATAAAAATATATGTCATTAAACTGTATTTGAGCTGACGTCGAGTGTGTGGTCTTGGAGTAGAAGTGAAGATTGCGAAAAGCCGGTTATATTATCTTACAGTTCTATGTGCTGAGAAATCTCTAAGATCACAGGGGCTGATCCCATATAAAAATGATGGGCCAGAAAAACCTCTGAAAAAGCCAGAATCCATATTCACAGGTTACATCATTAAATGTATCGCTGTAGACTTACCATAGACCGATACCACCTGTAAGTGACACCTGTCAGCCTACAGCCAAAAAGTTATGTTGTTAGTTAACCTTTTGTGTGCTTTACTTTGAAAAAATACCTCAAGAGGTACCACGATATGTAACGCGTAGCTGTTAAAATTGAAAATGGAAATCCTAAGTGGTTCTAAACCAACATACCAATCAGTACCATATAGGGTCACCTTTCCTCTTCCCTGGAAACATTAAAGACTCGGAAGCACAACTGGGGTACCATATAAATTCGGAAGCTAGCCCAGAATAAACAAGAACAAGAGTGAAGAGCCACTGTTACTAACCTACAAGCTAGCAGTCATAAGGGCAGCAACTAAGTCAGTTCCCCTTCCCTGAAAATGCAGTTCGTTTCAAAACTCACTCAACACCAGAGCTCGAAACTGAACTAGGTTCTTTCCATGTACCTTCTGCAGTCTGAATCTAATCTTTAAGTAACGTATTTTATTTCTGTTTTATCCATGACAGAATGAACAGAATAAGCCTCGTATTCATGATATTTTTACCCTTTCAGCCCTTGGGATCAGCTACTGATACAGTGGGTGTCTTGTCAATCAACTCAACAGCCAATCAGCAGCTCTTGATCGCCTCCGTGTGTATTTATGCTTTGTTTTTGATTGCTGGTCTGTGCTAGGAGTTCTTATACCGAAGAAATCACTTCAATCTATTCAAGCCCACTTCACGTAAGTAGAACTCGAGCAATTCTGTGTCACTCGTATACCGAGTAGATCTCGCATTGTCTGTCTTAACCAGTGACGAGTTCATTCAACTCCAAGACAGCCAAAAACGCGTACATTAGTTGCAAAAAATTTCGGACATTTTTTCCCGAACGTTTAATTTTCGGACACTTCTTATCTCATCTCGGACAAATTTCAGACAAAAAATTCGGACACTTTGCTGACACATAGCTAAAATAAATTTACACCTACAAAACACGAATGAGACTGAAACAACATGTGTGAAAATGATAGTTTTACTGCACCCTCAAGGTTTTAGAGATACGTCGCAGGAAAACAACACAAGTACTATTGAGCCGTTACCTATCTCAAGCAGTCCCTCAACTAGACTTCGCTCCATAACTGGAACTGAGAGCTTTGGAGCTACTTAAAAGTTTTATACGGTACTGTAAATATCTCTGACGCTTCTATTTTCGGACACTTTTTGTCCGAAATTAAAATCGTCAGAAATTTTTTGCAAGTAATATAGCAAATTTTGAGTATGAGTTCGTCCTTGCATTCTCTTTCAAGACTACAATATTTCCATCTACTACCTTATTCAATGGTTTTACAGATAATTGATACGAATATCAACGTATATCGTAATATTTCATGTCATCTAGATCTTTATGCCTTTTTACACATTTTTTATCCGAAGTATTTGTTACAGCATGTGTTTATGACAAAAAAACCCAATCGGTATATCTATAGATCGACAGCTAAGAGTTATGAGAAATCTTAAATCCAACTGACGAGAAAAAAGTAGTGTGAGACGTTGGGTCTAGACCACGAAAAGACAATAAACTCCCTGTACCGTTTTCTGCGTTCAACAGGCTCTGATGGGCTCTTAGTAACAATTATTGAACGAGCTTACGTTAGACATAAGAATGGAGGACAGTCAACGTTGCGAATAGCATGCATAGCGCAGAATTGACTAAATTGAAAAAAATATCCAACAAATGTACGTGACTGAAATAAATTTTAGTGAACAAAAAACCCCTAAATATCGGTCAATTTTGCAAATTTATTTCGTGAAAAACAACTGGATGACGATCTTGTCAACACTGCTGGGGTGTATGGTAAAGTGGCCGATATCCAATGGCCGGTAAGCCAATCAAAGTCTAGATTCTGAAATTCCGATTATTCAACCGGCCAATTCTTAATGATATAATAAAAGAGATACCTCTACATACGCAATAAAATAAAAAATAGCCTTCATTTGGCTCGGTAATATGCTCGAATGTTCGTGGGCGGACATTATCTGTTCCGAGATCAGCGAACAATTTTCCGAGAGGTTCAAGTTCAAGTTAAAAAGTACAAGTTCCTGTTTCTTAAAAGAAAAAGGGAACTTGTACTTAGGCATGTCAGAATGGACTCTTGGCGTGTATTTGAAATTTAAATGTTTCAATTTTTTCTATGGTTTCTACGTCACAGATCAGAAAAGCTTAGCATGCCTGTAAGCATCTCGTGAGAGCTCTATATCCACGCAACCATAGAGACGTTTTTAAAACTACGTTGGTGGTTGGACTAAAACACTAAATATTTACTGACAAGTACAAATAAAGGGTTATTGAATACCGTTTTTCGATGATAGTGAGGGTTAGGAGAACGTCACGATAGGTGGCGCCAGAGGCACCTTTTAATTCACAAATTTTAAGTTGGGACATTTTCATAATGGCGCCCACTTAGTTATTATACAATTTTATTTCACTGCTAGCTGAAATCATGCTGATTGGGTTACCAATTTCATGGACAGGTGAATCTCGACGTGGTGAACCAGTATTTCATATAACACTTCTTCTCTGTCAATCAGTTGCGTTGGTCAGTAATATTCTTACTTTATTTTAGCCAAAGGAAACAAAACTAGAAACATGTGGTTTACGGGGGTTTTATGAATATGGAATATGCAGATAAATGGTAAAGAAGTTAACGAATATTTATCTCATTAAGCGCCAGGGGCAGTGTTTATTATTTTTTCAGTTTTTAATGATTTAAATAGCTTTATTTTTATACAATTTTATTTTGGGCAAAAACCTCGAGTAATTCTGCATTCTCTTACTTCATACATTCATTTTTCAAGGATAGAGGTGAGTTTTACATTTGCTGACTCCATAGGGGCGCTTATTCGAGTGAAGGCCCTTCGTCAAGGGCGGGTATTTTTAATCGACGAAACACGTCATTATAATTTTTAATCTTGAAAAATGAATATTTACGTGAATAGTGGTCAAACAAATGAAAAAGAATACCGCCATGTCAGTCTTTCAAGGTAATTGAACATGGGCAGACGTCAAATACAGCATTTATTCACGTACGTGAACAGCTGGATAAATATTGTACGCCTTCACAAAAGAAATAATTATAAAAGCAACCTAATATTCTGGATGATGATCAGTTGACCTCTCAGTAAGAGTACCTATGACTTTCATCTAACTGTGATGAAATGACAATTAAAAGGATCAAGAAAGCATCTTATTGCTGAGTTGAAAAACTCGTGAGACGTTTAGTACTGCGGCCGAATCTACAATTCAAGATCATGAAAAATCCTCTCTATGACGAGCTACTGATATACCAGCCCACCGGTACCGAGGTTGAAGATTTCTATCCATGGTACATCGTTAGCTGTGTCTTGAACGTTCTCCTAACCATTACCGCCATCGTCTTGAACAGCGTCACAATCCAGGCGCTGAGAAAAGCTTCCTCCTTGTCAAAGCCTCTAAGAACATTGCTTCTGAGTCTTGCTTTTACTGACCTTGGTGTTGGTTTACTGTGCCATCCTTTTAACATTGCATTTCTGATCAAATGGCTAAGGCAAAATATGGAAAACTATCCAACTTGTGCTGCCTATACAGCATTTACGTTAATCACAAACTCGTTGTCTAAAGCTTCGTTCTCCGGTATCGCAGCTCTGAGTGTAGACAGGTTCTTGGCAATTCACCTTCATCTCAGATACCAGAAACTTGTGACTCACAGGCGTGTTGGTGGTGTAGTAGTCGTGATGTGGATATTGAGTGTGCTTTTTGCATTGTTCAGGTTCTTGGTCTCTACCGATATTACTTACGTGGTTTTTGCAATCAATGGGATAATATGTTACGTGGTCTCAGCGTGCCTATATTTCAGGATTTATTTGGCCGTGCGACGACACAAACATCAAATTCAAGCCCAGAATGGTGAAATAGCCGCAAATGTTGCAAGCGCCAGCAAATCTGCAGTCGGCACATTTTATGTGTATCTCGTGTTTTTGTTCTGTTATTTGCCGAATAGTTTTAGTTTGGCTTTCATCGCATTACAGGGATCAAATGCCCAAACAAAGGTATCCACAATTTATACATGGACCCTGGTATTACTCAATTCATCTTTAAACCCTGTTATTTACTGCTGGAAGTTAAGACCCATTAGACGAGCTGTCATGGACATACTGCGAAATATACTTTCACAACTGAGGAAAGCTTCGGAATAGCCAGAGACAGTACTGGTTGGATTATAAAAAGCAAAAATCATCGCTTTATCTGATGTCGTTTTCTAAACTTATTCAGGTTTGTCATCTAACATTTTAAACAGTTGATTAAACCATTTGAACCCACCCGGGTAAATCATTTACGCGTACCGGCCCGTAATGTTAAGGTGTTCCTTTGTATTAGGAAGTAATTGAACAGAGGGAAGTAGAAGTAGAAGAAGACGAAGAAGGAGTGGAAGAAATTGTTCTTAAAAATATTCTAACAAAACGGGGCAATAAGAGGTTAATTCATTCGTTTTTATGAGTTAATGTAAATAGAGGATGTACCTGGCAGCGATATCGGAGAGTAAAAGCAGAATCAAGCGGCAAAAGAAGCTGCATGCAAGGCAGTGAGCGATTATTACTCCACTGAAACATTCACTGACAAGACGTGAGAAGCAACGTCTGTAAAGCAATATAAAGAGCTAATTGAGTTCACTTGATCACTGACACATATTAGAAATATCAAAAATATTATGACAAAACGGGGCAATAAGAGGTTAATTCATTCGTTTTTATGAGTTAATGTAAATACAGGATGTAACTGGCAGCGATATCGGAGAGTAAAAGCAGAATCAAGCGGCAAAGGAAGCTGCATGTAAGGCAGTGAGCAATTTACTCCACTGAAGCATTTACTGACAAGACGTGAGAAGCAACATCTGTGGAGCAATATAAAGAGCTAACTGAGTTTACTTAATCACTGACACAGTTAAGAGGAATATGACTTTGTTTACAAAACAAAATAAGAGTAAATGGGCCCCTCCCTTGATATTGTAAATAGTGAAAAGGAAGCAAATGTAAACAGTAAGAGGAACTTGTAAATAATAAAATGATTTTCTCAACCAATCGCCAGGAGCTCTTAATTCAAATATTTCTGGTCTAGTTCAGAGTGTTAATTTGCGGCCGGAAGCAAAGAAACAGAGGGCACAAAGGAGCTCGACCGTTATTAAGCTAGATACAGTGGTGCAAATTGTAAGTGATGGCTTGCACCCAAATCCGACAGATTCAAATGACGAAGTTGTGGCGGCCATGTTGAATGGGCAAATTAATTAAGCAAAAAAACATGTCGTCACATGAAACCCAAAAATATTGATCGACGTTGATTCAAAACAATGTACGTGACCAGACTAAACAGCGCGCATCATTTTGTAGCTATAAATGCGTGGCAAGATATCATGACCCTTAGTTCGGTCACGTTCATTAATGTGTGAATCGAGGCAGGTTGGTTTGCACTGCAATAGACGTTGAACTTCGTTTTCTTTTTGTGTTCCTGTTTTCATCTCGTGAGCGCGTAGATTTCAATTTCCTCATAAAATTTAAGTTGGCCCTTGGATTCAGGTTAAGGGTGAAAATGACAGTTTAATTTGGAGTCCATTTGCTATGTCATTCATAATCCATTTACCATGTTAAAAACAAGTTCAGACTTACGGCGCTTTTACGGCGCTTAATTTTCGTCCATAACTTAGTCTAAGAGGAATTAATCGATAAAGCAATACCACTGAGAAGCAGGTGATATGCTTCTGGCAATACTTATTCCTTAATTTTGAGCCAATCAAATCAATTTTGCAGTTCACAGAGGTTTGCAGGCCGAGTGGACACACCACACACACGTCTTATGAATTTCGCTGGAAAAAATAAAACGAACAAACATTTTCTTAATTAAACGGACTTAATAAGCCTGTCAGCAAAGTTTTTGTTACGTCACTTTTGAAATAACTTTCCAGATGAGTTAATTTGTACACAATAACTTTATATATCGTCGGCAACATAGACGTTAAAACTTTAAAGATAAGTGGCTGGACTACTTAGCATTAAATATTCACTGATTAATACGACTAAAGGACCATTGACCACCCTATTTCCTCGCTCAAAGGGCGACCGTGGAACTTTGTTCATATTCTAGGTTACTAATTTCCATAATTGCACTAGTTTTATTTTCATACAATTTGTCTTTATTAGCAGCCGTTTCGTAGAGGCTATCGAGTTAGTTATAAAGTCGGAAATCGTATCAAAATAAAACTGCAATGTTTTCTCACGCACTTCTTTTCTGTCTGAATAATTTTCGGTCGCTAGCCAAGAGAGAAGTTTTGAAAAACAGCGAATCAGTGGGTGATGAGAATAGTAAACACTGGCATAAACATTCATTTAAAATTTTAAAGAGCTAATGAACACCATGTTACGTCCATTAAGCGTTTGGAATATTTATTTCAGGATCTTTCAGATTTTGTTTTCACACATTTTTTTTCACACATTTTTATTGGCATGACACTAAGTTTATTCCCTGAGTCAACGTTTCTGTCTCTATGTGTCGGCGTTACAAGTGTTTTACAGCAATTTTAAAAGTAGCTGGTTTACGGAGAATAACACTAGAAACTCAGCTAAAAGGACTTCTGAATACCCAGAGCACTATATTTGCGTGCGGAGCACTTATTGCCAATTGAAAGTCTTCCCTTGTCTATCACCATGATCACGTGTCATGATTGAACCGACAGAGCCAACTTTGTTTTTATAGGAAATATATGTAGTTCTTTTTCCCTTAACGCGATCAAGCGTGATACGGTTTTGTTTATAACGCAAACTCTTCCCATCATGTTAAGAAAAAAAAACATGAGAAAACATCTATACTGAAAATATTCTTCACCGCTTTTTTTAGTTGCGTGCTATTGTTCAGAATAGCTTAACAAGCCTTTTCGTGAGGGCTCCCTATCTAAGTTAGTAAGTGCACACACAAATGGACGTTGAAAAGAAACTTTTAATACAAGTGTGTGGTTTACTTAGCCCTTATCATTCTCTAGCACGATAAATATGTCTGTGATAATAATTACAAGCCTGTAAAAATTACTGAATTCTAACTGGCTAAAAAAAGAGCTTAGCTTACCAGTAACATGAGTGAAAAAAATCATGTTATGTTATTTCTGAAGAAAGCAGGAAGTAAATGTAATATTTTCGACAAATCCGAGGTCTGTCGAAGATGTCGAAGCTGATCGAAAGCCTACGAAAATAGTCAAATTAGAAGACTTCCAAACATCACCCGGAGATTTTCGAAGATTACCGAAGATGACCCCAATATTTCTGAAGATTTCCTAGCATATATAATGCGAAGGTTTGCGACTACTTTTTGAACATTTTCCCAAGATAATTCCCAGACCAAGGATGAAACTTACCGCCTCAATAATCAATTGGTGTATATCCAAATGTTGTAAATAATCTACTGCCCCGTATTAATTATTATAAAAACAAAACTACGGCTGGTAGTAATGAATTTTTCAAACCTATAGGTTCAATGTAGTTTTACTCCGAAGAACTTATCCATGGTAAATATTGTCACCTTTTTTAAATTTACTTAAGCTTGTTCTTTAATTACACGTAAGTCCTTTGTTATGTATAGGAATGTAGTTTTAGAATCATTGTAATGGTTTTAATGTAGATTTTTATAATTAATTTTTATAGAGATATTAACGATGTTTCATTACTTTTTGGAAGTTTTCCTTTTTATTGTAGGGTACCTGAACACAACCTTGCAAGCAAAAACGTTTTCAATGTGATTTCGTTGTCCTCAAAAGGACAAGGAAAGGCTAGAAATTATATCTTATATCAGTCATTGCCGTAATTATGAAAATCACCAACATTTGTAGAAAATAGCAAACAAAGAGAATTATTCCTTTCAAAATCAAAGAAAACGGTCAAAACCTGAGGTCACTTTCCAAATCGAATTGGCCGTCATTTTGAGTGTTTTTCATCCAGTCACTTCCTAAAAAGAACGGCGGACACTATGTTGTGTCGTCACTGCGTACATGCAATTGTTTTATGGTTGGCTATTTTTTTGTGTGCAATCCACGGAAACCAAAGTAAATCTTTTGTATTAATAAACGTAATAAACGAAAGATTTGGCTAGCTTTCCGTAAACTCCATAGAAAGTAGCAAAATAGAGAAAATGTCCTGATTGACATATCTGTCTTCCGAAAATTACTTCCCACATATACATCTAGGAGTAAAGTCTAAAGAAAGAATCCATCGGAGTCTATAAAAATCTCGTTCGAAACTCTTAGAATTGTTTCTGTTGGTATTTCAAATGATTCATCAAGATTAAAAAAATTATCTGGAAGTACTTGAGGATTTCTTTCAATCTTCACAATTCCGTTATCTTTAGATAAGGCCTAGGATGACCAATTCTGCAAACCTCCAGCATGAAAGACGACAAAGAATTGATAGTTCAGTCATCAATTTTTGAATCTGATGTTTCTTCATCATTTGATTTCCTCAGGTAACAAGACAACCTGTAGCTTACCGTTGATAGCGGAGCAGTTAACTGAAGTACAAGAAGCCCTTTCGAAGCTCACTTCGCAAGTCCAAAAGATACAAGAGAGTCTGCAAGCGGTCAGAAAAACCAAACCACAAACTGGAAGCAACCAGAATAATTCAAGTGTCTCTGAGATGTCCATCATCGAAACTGAAACAGCTACCTAATTTATAGTAGGTAGTATATGACGGCAACAATTAACTGGCATTTGAGATCTATACAGTCGAAAAACTATATGCCGTGTAAAGCAAAGAGATTAGGAATTAAGGGCGCTGTTACTTAGCAACGGCCACAGTAACCTCGTCAGATTAACCACTTTCGTCTGAGTTATTGGCCATGATAAATGAGTGAATCAGTTCCAGGGTTGATCGAAATCTAATTTCTCTTAAAAACATAAACATATTGTTGAGCAGACAGGTGTAGAAAATAATAGCTCCTATCTGCATTCAATGCAAGAATAAAGGACATTTATAATTAAAAAGAGATTAAAATATCATTTGCATTTTTAAAGATTCCCCACATTAGCCTGAGTTGCTAGCTAGTTCCAGTACAGCACTGAGAATACGAAAATGGTCAATTCGTTAACAGCAAAAAAGACCAATAAGCAAGAGAATCTATTCTATGTATCGTCGATTGCATGATTCGTCGAAATACCATTTACATTTTATTAAAGGTACGTGGAAATCCCCTCGTTCCCTTATATGTGTTTTCTATAAAGTTTCATTGAAATTTCCTTGTATCTTTATGTGTAGTGCATGAGGGTACATGAACATTTTCATATTCTATTGTAATCAATTCGAATAATGCTCGCCACCAAGGAAATTAGAAAAGAAAATTAACATATATATTTGATTCTCACCTGCATCACCTCCAGACGAAATAACGCTCTGTAAGATAACTTTAACCAGATACAATGGGTGAGCGGCAACATTTAACATATTCTTTCGACATCCTGCCAACCTTGATCCTTTTACACTACACTTGATGAAAACTTCATTGAGGCACCATATCATTGATAAGAAATCGACATTTTGGAACATGTTGTTTCTTTTTAGAATGTCTTTTAAGCGGAAAAGTGATTGGACTACAATGCAATTATACTGAATATTCACTTGCGCGATTAAAGGAAAACGACTTCCTTAATCAGTTGGTGCCCAAGACTCTCTTCAAAAAATTTCAAGTTTGACAAATTTTCGTTCGTATATATAGACCATCGTTTTTAAACAATAGTACAGTTTTTTTCTTTCTTTTATCATAACAAAATAACAACCTATTCTTTCCGCACACTTTTTTTCCTTCTGTCTTCAACCGAGCCGGAGGGAAGCAAATTTAGAAGTACCTAGTTTACAAGATTTTAATGTATATAGAATATTTACTCAGTTAGTAAAAGAGTGAAGGAATATTCATACCATATAAACCCATTAAGCGACCCCGAGCAGTTATTTTATATTCAGCTTTTCCCTTGTCAATCGTCAAGTAATTCTGTCTTCCCTAAGTTCACACATTCATTTAAACTACTAATTGAGGATAGAGTGGAATTTTACATATCCTGGTTCCATTTGGGCGCTTAATCAAGGGCGGCGGAGAGTTTAATCGATGAAAAACGATATTTTAATTTACAATTAGTCATGAATAACGAAGTCAGATCGAATGTCTGTGTTTCCAGTTCATTAATTAAGGAAGAAAAATGCATTTTCTCTTATGTCGAATTATTTACACAGCGTTTATTCGCGTTTGCTCAAAACTAAATTGGTACTATTTCTCCACTGCCTGGCAGCTGGTTTGAGCGCCTACACAAGAGGAACAAGAGCAAAGTTGTCTGTGTATAGGAAAGATTAGGAAAGTATCCTTTTGCTGAGCTAAAACAGCCTCTGATATCCTTTCCCTGTGAAGCAATTCAAGATCATGAAAAATCCTCTCTGTGACGAGCTACTGATATACCAGCCCACCGGTACCGAGGTTGAAGATTTCTATCCATTGTACATCGTTAGCTGTGCCTTGAACGTTCTCCTAACCATTACCGCCATCGTCTTGAACAGCGTCACAATCCAGGCGCTAAGAAAAGCTTCCTCCTTGTCAAAGCCTTTAAGAACATTGCTTCTGAGTCTTTCTTTTACTGACCTTGGTGTTGGTTTACTGTGCCATCCTTTTGCCACCGCATTTCTGATCAAGTGGTCACAGCAAAACATGGAAAGCTATCCAACTTGTGCTGCCTATACCATATTTACGTTTATCACCGTCGTGCTGTCTGCAGCTTCGTTTTTCGGCGTTATATCTCTTAGTTTAGATAGATTCTTGGCAATTCATCTTCATCTCAGATACCAGGAACTTGTGAATCACAGGCGTGTTGTTGCTGTAGTAGTCTTGAAGTGGGTGTTAAGCACGTTTCTTGCGTTATCCAGATTGTTGGTCTCTATTAATATTAGTTATGTGGTTTTGCCAGTTATTACTGTGACGTGTTACGTGGCCTCAGCGTGCCTATACTTGAGGATTTATCTGGCCGTGCGACGCCACAAAAACCAAATCCAAGCCCTGCAAATACAGCAAGTAGGACCAAACGGTGAAATGGCTTCAAATGTTGCAAGCGCCAGCAAATCTGCAATCGGTGCATTCTACGTATATCTCGTGTTTTTGTTCTGTTATTTGCCGCACAGTTTTAGTCTGGCCTTCATTGCTTTGTATGGATCAAATGTACCCAGAAGGATGTCTTTAATTGCAATTTACACATGGACCCTGATGTTATTTAATTCATCTTTAAACCCTGTTATTTACTGCTGGAAGTTAAGGCCCATCAGAAGCGCTGTCATGGACATATTGCGAAATATACTTTCAAGTCACAACTGAGGAAAGCTTCGACTATAAGTGAACAGTGCAATGCACGAAGCAGAAATCATTGCGCTTTCCATGAAGTTCTTTTAAAACTTTTCCTTTGCCTAGTAATATGGCAACTAATTCGTGGAAAACACGCAAATCCGCTAAAACTCGTACGCCAGTAATTTTAATAGGCAAATACTCCATTGGTAGGAGTAGAGGGAGTAAAAAACGAGTTCCAAGCAGAAGTAGAGGGCGAAGAAGAAGACATCGAAGAAAAAGTGCACAAAAAACTTCTTCTGTGAACACCTATGAACGCTGGAAGTGCACACGCGTTTTCAGAACAGCTCAGCATCTAACTCTTCTCATGAATTAGAAAGCACGATTAACATGACTCTATTATTTACACACCTGCAAAAATTACTCAGTCCTAACTGGATAAAAAGGAATTTAGCTTTCCTGTAGCATCAGTGCCAAATTAAAATACGAGTACAACTTACAAAGATCTATGAAGTTAGTTGGAAGAAAGTCGAAGATTCTCGACGATCATCCGAGGCATTTTGAAGATGCCCGAAGTTCACCGAAAGCCTTCGAAGATGGTCGAATAATTAGCAAGCTTTCGAAGACCTCCAAAACTAATCCGAAGTCTGCCAAAGATCACCACAAATTTCCCAACTAATCACGTGACACCCGGGCGCTGCCCGAGTGACTATCACGCATAGAAATCGAGAGCGAATAATCTAATTGTTTTAGTATAAATCTACTAGTCGTTCAAAACTTCATCGAAATCCTCTTCACAGACACTTCGCAAACGCAACAAGCGAATCGTTTCCATCGAGTCATCAAAATATCAACAATTTAATCGGACGTTTTCATTTCATTTCGTTTCATTAGGTAACAAGACAACCAACAGCCTATCGCCAATAGCTGAAGCACAAGAGACGCTCTCGAATCTCACTTTATAAGTGCAAAAGATATAAGAGAGTCTGCAAGCAGTCAGAAGTATCAAAACACAAACTGGAAGTAGCCAGAATGATTCAAGTATCTCTGAGAAGTCCATCATGGAAACTGAAACAGCTAGCTTACCTATATTAAGTAGCACATGACGGCAACAATTAACCTAGCATTTGGGATCTATGCAATCGATAAACTATATGCAGAATAAAGCAAAGGGATTAGGGATAAGGGACGTTGTTACCGTAGCAACGGCTACAGTAACCTCGTCTGATCAACCGCTGTCGTTATTGGCCATAAACAACGGGTAAATACATACATACATACAACCTTTATTTATACACGATGAAAGACGTCAAAGCTAACAAGCTTGTGGGGTCGTGTACTAATAAGATACATAAAATAACTACAATTAAAAGATAAATAATTAATACAGTTAATAAAAAATTAATACAAGAATTAAGTAATTCTTATAAAAAATATAATTTTGATAACAACGAATGAGATCAATCAATCAAATCTTCCATGGGTGATCTATATCTAATGTCTCTTAACAACATTAACACACAGTTACGCAGTCAGGTGTAAAGATTAATCGATTCTATCTGTATTCACTGCAAGAATACAGGACCTTTCTGTTAATTATTTGAGAGGTAATAAATGATATCCTACAGTATTCTATAGAACTCTCTAGAATCTTGCTTCGCTCGCTTTTTATGCAACGTACCGTACAATTCCGAAAGTCACGGTCCCCGTTACTTTCCGTTTTTGCAGGCAAAGGGGGCCGCTACTTTCGGGTAGTCGTTACTTTCGGATGGTTAAAAAACTTTTGTACGGTAACAGTTGTTTCAGACAAAGTGAACGTGTAACACATGAAATTTTAAAAGTTCCGTTTATGTGCGTACAAAAAAAAAGACTCTAAACGTTGGTACTGTGGGGCGAAAGTATCGCGATGCAACTGATTACACTACAGTGTATCATTTGACTCTGCTGCTGGAGAAATACAGCTCATATATCATAGTTTTAAAAAAATTCAGTTAAGTTCGAAATAAAATCACAAATAATTCTTCAAGTTGTTCGGTCATGCAGTCACCCACCTCCATCCGCATTGCGCTTGAGATCAGAGTTCCCCTTTTGGTGACTGACTTCGTCAAAGGGCCGCTACTTTCGGGGGGACCGTTACTTTCGCGGTTCAATAGGAAGGTAAAAAATTAACGTTACTTTCAGGGAGCCGTTATTTTCAGAGGAGCCGTTACTTTCGGAATTCTACGGTAAGCCTTTTTTTAAGCAGCCTAGACCTTTTTAAAACTTAATATGCCAAATCACGACGAGAATGCATTATTTTCCTTTTCACTTTGTGGTCAAAATCGTACTAGTCTATATTTGCATGTCGAATTAGAGTAACTGGGTTATTCCACGACGAGCGTCACCAAGTATAGCGATGCAAACAGCGTGAGTTCTGGACTTGTACGCATCATCAGCGATCATTTAGTGTCGTCATCGAATGACTTTCCCCTCTTTTGACCTACGAAAAAACTGCCTTCTTGATCAGTCTTCTGCATCACGTGTTACCCACGTGAACTGCACGGGTTGATCTTCGCAGCAACTGTTCAGCAGGCCATTATGGGGTCAGCGAAGTGCATCCGCCCCTCGCGGTAATTCCGATATAAAAACGCGCCAAACAGTACAACGGCGACCGCAATTGGCGCGAACATTCCCCACGCGTGCTGGGTGGTGACGCATACGCACACGCTGAAAACTGCTACGGCTAGAAGCTGATAAGCAATACAAAGCAACTGGCAGCGTGGAATGTCGCGTAATCTGGCGCGGAATTCAAAATTCGGTCTGACTAATGTACACACGGAAGCCATTTCCTCTACGGATCCTCTGTCTACTTCCTCTATTGAGCTCTCAGGATCACCAATCAGCGGTAGATTGTCACAATCTTCAGCTTCAAGTGCGTCCTCGTTGAGATCGCCATAGCTGCCGTATGTTCTGCGCATGATTGTAGTCTTTTTAGGTTGTTGCTTAGGATACCAAATAACCTGTTATTGTTTGAGAGGAAATAATAATAAAAAAAAAGGTTAGCCGTCATACAACAAGTTGCGTACTGCGCGCCGTACTGCGCGTCGTACTGCGCGCCGTACTGCGCGCCGTACTGCTTCATGTATCTTTTCGGACACCTTTTTGACAACAATCTCATGGATTCCGCCTGATTCGACCAATCAAGTTACAAGAAGTTGGCAGGTGCGGGCGGTACGTTGTCATGTCAACTACACCACTCACCCTTCGTAGGGTTTGATATGTCAATTGAAACAAAAATCATCAGAAAGTTGTCAAACTGGGTAACTCTTATCCTGTCTTATTAGCAAAATGTCTGGGTCACAGAAACTATCCAGTTCAAAGTGATGAGAAACCTGTGGAACTTAATCAAGCTACCAGCCAGAAATGCAAGTTTAGAATTCTCTTGAAAGGTTCAAATGTGTGTTTAAGAACCACAAGGCGCCCTACAATCTTGTCCCTTGGTCTCTCCAAATTAGTAAGGTTACCTTCAGCACCGGAAATGAAGTGACACGGCCTTCCAATAATAAAAAGATATTTTGCTAATCACACAGGTTGAAGTTTACTGCTAGTGGCCCTTTACAAGGCTAATTGATTGAAAACAATGTCATCGGTTATTGTTCTAAAACCCAAGTTTTTTGAATGACTAAGAATAAGTAATAGACATCTTTGTGTTACAGTTTCTTTTCACTTTCAAAAAAAAATTAGATATGTTACCAGGAAGAAAGATCACAGCATAGTCATTAGCTGGCTAATCTATCAACATACTCTCCAGCCACTGATTACCTGTATTCCATTGATATAAGCCAGAGTACTTGAGAAATATGTCATGACAACATATTGTGGTGGGAACAGCAAAAGATAGTTTGACAGGACATCAAATGTTTTACCCGTCAGCCCCAGCACAATGGAAGGAGTGGCTTGACCACTTGTTGTTCGCAGGCGCATGTTCAAAATAACCTGAAATTGACAAACTTCACCATCATGACTGGTGTCAAACTCTCTCATGTGTCCCCCTGACAAGTCTCAGTATAGATCTGCCAATTTGTAGATTGTCATAATGATATACCCGTGGAAGGAGGGAAAAGTCCTGAAATTCCAATAATGAGCTATATGAGGAGGCTCGATCCAAAAGCTGAGAGTACCTCCAAATTAAGTTCGGGTATAGTAAAGGGCAGGAATTTTAACGACCACTTGAAGTATAGAAAAGGGTTAGGGAAAACTGTTGGTTTGGAATTTAAAGTGGCTTTTCCAAAAAGACTCTGTCTACAAAAAAGGCATAGAAAAGGGATGCAACTGAAGGTGCCTACTATAGGCAAGTAACAAAGAAACAATTTTCTTTGGAAGGTACACATGTATGAAGGGGCTACCACTTGTCAAAAATGGTACAAAAAAGCATGAGGGTTTGAACTTCAGAGCAGGCCTCCCCTATAAAACTTTGCTTGATAACAACTGCCTCCCCATATAGTTAAGTCAGAGTTATTTGACTGGGTCCAGATGTCAAAAAGAGGTTGGTTAACCTTTGGTTAGTACAATTCAATATAATACGATTTTATTAGGTTTGCCAGGATGATCTTCATACCTAATTTACAAGAGCTAAATAGAAGTATGAGTTTAAGTGTAAGACACAAGTTTGTTACCCTAGGCTGACAGAGTGTTGTTCAAAGCAGGGCAACTTGTCAGCTTAGTTAATTGGTTCAGTTTAAGTTGGTACCTCCTAGTCAGGGTCATTGCATTGTGGTCCTCATGGCAAGACACCTTACTCTCATAGTACCTCTCTCCACACAGGTGTATAAATGGGCACCAGTGAATTTAAATGTTGGGGGATAACCCTACAATGGACCAGCAGCCCACCCGCCCACCCAACAGGGGGGAGGGCAGAAGCTCCGGCTGTATGGGCCACTGGCCTGATGTAGACTTCAGCTGTTACTATGATCACTACCCTCTACTCTTTGCCTTTGATTGAACACTTAAGTGTGCATCGGAGTTAACTCCCCTTACATTAACATGGCTTGGCCTACAAGTGGTACATGTCTTGGCATTCTAAATCCACAGCTAAATCCAAAAGTACCAATTGAAAGGTCATTGCTTTTGAAACTGTATGGTATTAATTACCCTCTAAGGTGGTCAAGAACAAAGATGTGCAACTTCATGTGTGTAGTTACTTGGTAAATTTAAACTTTTAGGGAGGTAAACTTTAGTGGAGGCTTCAATACAACATCAGAAAGTAAAAGATTCAGACTGGGCATAAAAACGTCAACACTTACTGCAAATCATTGGAATTTAATATTACCATTTGCTACAATGGCTGAAGATCAGCACTTAATTCTGCAATGACTGGATCAGCTTGTGATGAAATAAATTTGCACTCTGTTGCACAAGTTGGTATATACACACATTCATAATAAAGCTCATCACACACTCCTCCTCAACAAACATCTGTTGACACCTACATTTTAAGACCAATTCCACATCCAATTCCTGGAAGCCTGTGGGAGGTGTGCACTTTCAAACTTTTCCATGAGATAACACCAACAAAATGTTGACATTGCTTATTAAGGAGTGTTTTTGTGTCCCCAGTAATTAAGCTACATCTCAAACTGAGATCTTGCTATATTGACAGAGTCTATTTTGCAGGGAGAAAACAGGGATCTATATTCTCAGACGTCCAGTCATCCCAGACGCCTAAAAAATCGTACTGACAACCAAAACAATACGAAAAGTCGTCCACTGGACGAGTTTAGTTTGACTTAACCAAAATATAAAACATTTCTTAAATTTTCTTATGGGTTCCCTGCATTCTAACCACTTGTTATCCATTTGGAACTTTTAGAAAACCAAGAAAGATTTGCAGCTTCATCATCATTTTGTTCCACCATCTTGGATGATGTGGTATTTCCAATTTTCAATTTGTCAACAGCTGATAGTCTGCACTGCAGCTGCATCCACTGAAACATGTAGCATGATCACATCAGCTGTTTTGATCACGACGTGGTGTTTAGGAATGTTAACACTTCGGAAGAACAATCCAAATACAAGCAGGAAGAGCGAAAGCGTTCCTTTCAGCAGGGTTTGTATGGGTCATGGAAAACCCGGAAAGTCACGCAATTTAATAATTTCATTTTCCAGGCCTGGAAAGTCATGAAATTGGAGAGTGGGTCATGGAAAGTTGTGGAAAAGCAATAAACTTTCTGAGAATGAACAGTTGAAAAAAAAATCAAACATTGAAAAAACAACAGACAAGTCAGAAAACCAGTTAATTCCAGTGGGAAAAAAAACACTAGCACGCATTTTATGTGTCATAATGTGGGAAAATACCCTAAATAATAGATTGTTTTGACAATACTTCACAGAACAACTGCTTAACATAGGTCATGGAAAACTCGGAAAGATCATGGAAAAGGTCACGGAAAGTCATGGAATTTCAAAAGCCCAAAATGAGTATGAACCTTGTTTCAGCCTCATGGCAGTCGGAGAGGCCTTGATTTTCAGTTGTAACTGGATTTTCTGTGTCTGCTGACTCCTTAACATCAACTGCCACAACTACGGACATCATGTTCTGCGACACTGGTCACATGAAAATACTAAAAAAGTAAACTTGCTGGGTACTTACCATTTAGAAAAAAAAAACAGAAATTTCGATTGAAAGTCAAATAGAACAGTAATTTTCCGTAAAATCCGTTCGGAAATTGTGGACTACCTCCAGAGGTAGTCCTCAGAACGATGGATATTTCCTTACCATTTGGTAAATTTTCCAGTTTCCAGTCTCTCATCAGCCAAAAACAATTACGAGAAATCAACTTGCAAATGGTAAGCACCATCTCATTTGGTTGGTTTGCTGACTTTAGAAAAACCCTTACCATCATATTCAATGGTCTTCCCAACTGGTCAACTCTGACAAATGGTAAGCACCCTTTATTTACATGTTGTTCACTTGCAATTCTTCCCTATTGAACGGCAAGTAAAATATATCGCCAGGGCAAGTATGTCATCCGGCATACTTGCCTGGCTGACAACTTCGAGAAAAAACCAATGTGGATCCCTGGGGAAAGATGAAGTGTTTGTAATCCACTAGCTGAGCTATGAAAATTGTTATGAGAATCTGATCATACACAGAGACTTTCCCCATTTTGATGATCGACCTGCAAATCTCAATTTGTATGAACCATCAAAACTGTAGTTGACGAATCTTTAGGAGGTTTTGTAATTTTAATGAAGCATAATTAATTTTACACTGCATACCTGAGGAAATGACTCGATGGACCATAGCACAATTGCTAGCCACTGGACTTTTCCTTCAACGTCAGTAACGGAAAGCTCCAAGCTAATCACAGCAACCCATATTAGGAAACAACCTGTCCCATAACGAACCATCTGAACAGAATGCTTCGAGAAAAAACAAAACTGTAGAAGGATGATAAACTCTAGAACTGGCATGTACACCGCCGATATTCTAATGTACACAGGCAATTCGATCGAAAAAGCGAAGAAACAGTTCACTAGCGAGGCTGTAAAGTTAGCAGTAGCCCACAGAACGCTGAGGCCTTCGACCGAACGCCGTTTCCAGTTCTTCCATATTTGAGGAACCAAAACACCGAACCAAATGGTACAGCTGATATAACCGCACACATTAGCGAACGCACAGACGGCCTTGGGCGATGATTTTCGGCAATTATCGTAGAGTAAGTTGATAGCCATAATCTTATCTACCAGTCGTCAGAGGCATTGTTCACTTGGCACATGCCATTAGGGACAGCGCGTCTCCCAACCCCAAAATGCATCGGGAACGAAAGAATATCGAGATCGAAATGTATTGTGGGCCAAAATATAATCAGATAGTGGGAGCCTGGTCTCTAACACTTGAAACGCCTGGTTGATTGCAGCTTTAAAACGCAGTTAGCGACCACCAGCCCACGTTTTCTCGAAATATTTCTGAAAGGAAACACAAATTATCCCTCGAACGTCTCAGTCACAGAAATTTTTGCTCATCAGATCAGTTGTGCACCACGGTATTTATTATCTTGCAATTCATTGACCTATTTGTTACTAGTAAACGAACCTTAGCTTGTGTTGTGTATGTGGAAATTATATGTAGTTTCTTTAATTTGATTAACAATAATCATAACGGCTTGTCGTGTATTTAATGCAGCAATACAGAATTTCATACCGTAATCCCATTATAATTCCATACACATACCAACATTGAAAGCCTGAAAATATATAATATAATATATAATAATATTTATCTGTTTTTTTTTTTTTGTTTCTGCATGTAATGTTTGTTTCAGATTTGTTGCTTAAAAGCAGTAAAAACTCTAGAACAATATGAAATAACTATATGACAATATTGAAATGACGGTAGATGTCAGACATGTACTCAGAGTCCAATTTTCCTTAGAATGTTACTCGAGCCATGTATGGCAAAAAAATATTAAATTAATAGTAAACTTGTTGCAAAATCAATATAGTTCGCACTGTGCCGTTCAGGACTTACATGTACATGTACAAGCATATATCTGTGGTGGGGATCAAGTTGATAAAAATCCTACAGAAATGAGCTGATTGATCAAATATTTATGCAAAGCACGATGCCCAGTATTGTGATAGCTCACTGAAATTAAATGTGTGAAACACAAGACTAGTTTCACCTCATGCCAATAATGATTTCACATCCTTATCCCTGTTCTATTTTACAGAACATCAAAAACATGGTCTAATATTATTATTAATACAAGCTGCTGGAATAGTCTTGAATGACTGCTCTGTCCTTTTTTGCTAATAACAAAATGATTTCAATTGAAAGAGACCTGGCATGTTCCATATAGGTCGTCCAGAAACAGTTAGAATCAGCTTTTAAAATTTCACTAGTCTGACCTGTAATGATTTCATATATTTTCTAGTGTGAAAATGTTTCCTGCACTAAATGCTCTAAATAATGATATCATCTTCTCTATTTAGCACAGCATCAAACAAACAATTTTGCCAAGGGACCTGTAGATCTAGGTTTTCATTATCCCTGGTGATCTTTTTCATTTTGATAGAAGTAAATTATGATGATGTTCTTCACAATGAAGAAGCTAAAGACCTGTGGATAACATAAGCCAATATCATAAGCCAATATGGCAGTAGCCTGCTAGAAGGCTAGTGTCAGGTTGCACAGTTATCTCTAGCTGGTCAAATCGTCACAAAAACATGTACAGCCTGCTACTGATCATATCACAAGGGCCATTTTAGAGATGAAAACTTAGGTCAAAAGGTTTCTAAAAGCACTCTTCTATCTTTGTACTACACTAACCACATGTCCTGCATTTTTCATGGGGCAGTGCATTTGGTTCATGTTAGAAGGAGTATTCCTTTGCAACATTGTTGTCTTTCTGTTGTTAAAGGATTTTGTGTTTGCAAACATGTGTTGTAAATATCAGAATAGTACTGGAAATGGGTCATGAAATAGGGTTTTACACATAATGCTCAAATTTGTTGTCATTATGCAAATGCTTGATGATCAAAAAATCTCACTATATATTATGCTCAAAAGACATCGGCCAGGTTTTGTCACTGTTATTCCTGCGTAATGCTAGATTCTTTTGCCTCACTATTATGCTCAAAATAATGCCAGCACAATGTGTAAAACCATATAATGACCACTAATGGGGGTGAGGGAAAGATGGAGTGGTCATCAGCAGAAGTTGTGACACTTCCACAATAAACAAACTAAAACTTTGTTTCACACTGACAAGAATACGGCTTCGTCTCTGCTCATGGGCGACACAGTATTGGGTCAGGTGTTGCAAGAAGATTGATTCTTTGATCACTGGACCTGTTAACCATCAGAAAAGAGGGCTGTGCAAGGCTACCACAGCTGTGTTCACCAGAGTAATAACACCACATATATCAGTGCAACTCTGCAGGGAATAGTTACGGCATCACCGGTCACATTCATGACCCTGCCAATTAGTCGCACTGGGAGAGTGGGCAAGCACCAAATGACTCTTTTTGTGCTTTCCAACTTGTGGAATGTACCGTGCAAAATCATTGACGACATCAATGATGTCTGGGGGAGGTTGCCAAGCCAGCATCTTACAGTATATGATCTTCATGAAAGGTCGCAGCTCAACATCTACCAGTACCCAATGATTACCACCATTTTGAGGGTTGCCAATGAAAGTTTTGCCATTCCTTTGTCCCACATTCAGAGTGAAAACCAGCCTTTTTAATGGTCCAGGGTTAAGTAACTTAGCTTTCCTCATCATCTCGTTGTGGATATTAACAACGACGCTGGACATAGTAGCATGGTATCATTTTGCATGTCATTAAGCTGTTTTAACACCCATGTGACGTGATCAGTATAGACCCAGCCTTGCATTCCCGATGCAGCAAGACAGGTAAGCTCATCTGCAGTCAATCCTGTTAATTAGTAACAACATGATATACTTTTCATCTGGCTTTATTAAATATTTTCTAAGGGAGTGGGGTAATAGACCTCAAAAAGTAGAGTTGGAGTGGGCTGCTAGCGGACAAAGATGTATATAAGATTATAAAGTTCTAAGCGTCACTGCTTTCTAATTCAACAAAACTGTGATACTGTATTGGAGATGGCATCCCCCAACCCCCCACCCCCCCACCCCCTTTCCACCCTTCTACACCATGTGTAAAACCCTAATCGCATTTTTTCAGCTACAAAATAAGCATATCCCATTTTCTATTTTACATCATTTTACTTTTTCGGGCCCGTGCACGCATTTTCGTTTTGTTTATCTTTAAAATTACACAAACTTTATTGCATATTTTAGCCGGTTCCAGTACTAGTTCAGGATATACCTGGAAAAATAAGCCTACACATCACGACATCACTCCACATGAAGTCATTTCTTAATTTTTCTTTGAAAAAGACTTACCGTAACTTGGTAGCATATCGTCAGTAGGATTGTCCCAGATCATGGCTTTGAATTTGTCGATCGATTTCTCGCCGAGTTTTGGGCTGGCGAAAAGCTTTCGAAAACCACCTCAGTATTGTAAGCACTGGGTTTGCCCTGTCGACGGCTCAACTTTGCAAGGATCATTCTATACATAAATATTGAACAATGCTTGGAGCAATTCAAGTGAAAAATTTTATTCAGGATTTACCTTACCCTCTAAAAATGATAAAATTAACCAGGCCTACTAATGTTAGAGACCAGGTTCCCGCTATCTTGTTATATTTTGGTCCATAATACATTTCGACCTCGATATTCTTTCGTTTCCAAAGCATTTTGGGGTTGGGAGACGCGCTGTCCCTAATGGCATGTTCACTTGGCCCCGCGAACGAGGGAACTCGCCATCTTGAAAGAGAAACCGGAAGTTTTTATATGCGCGGGTATTGGGGACTAACCTGAAAAAACCTGGAAATGACTCACCAGAGAGCTAACAGGATGGGGTGGGGTTGGGAGGAAGATCTGCCGCTTGTCTATACACTGGAGGGGACATTTTGTTATTTGTTACGTTTATGTAGATATAACTGGAAATCAAGAGCTTATCTGGTGGAAATCTGTTGCAAGTACAAAATTTTTAGTATTGAAGATCTTTGCCTGAAAATCCGAGAGCACCGCAGAGGCGGATAAACTGGGATAGTATTTTAAAACGCTCTTTGGGTCCTCTTTTAATTACCGCATACAATGAAAAATACTTCGAGTATTCAGCCTTTGATTGATGCTGACAGGCAGCCCAGGGAAACATATTTGCTTATTCCTTTAGCCATTTATCCCGGTCAGTCATACAACTCACAACCTCGTTCCCAGGCAGGGCTTTTACACAGCCGTGGGAACGAGGTTGGACAATGGATGTAGGAAGAACACAGATTTTACTTAATTTTTCGTTCGCTCGTTCATGCCCTCATCCTAATTAATCCTTCAATCTCTCATTCGCTTAATAGTTTACTTTTTCATTCTCCCTTACGATCACATTTTCATTTTCTTAACCTGCAGAACAGGCGGATTAGCAGGCCAGAGAGCGAAACGCGATACACGAGCTCGTCTCGCGCTTCGCGCTCGGGGGCGCGCTCCGCGCTCGTGTATCGCGTTTAATTCTCTGCCCTGCTAATCCGCCTGTTCTGCAGGCTACATTTTCTCAGCTTTCATTGGTTCATTAGTTCCGTTCCCTCATTCATTCTCCCCTTCAGTTCTTTGTTCCAGTTCAATAAAATAAAAAGAAGCACCATTATGAGACGAACTTGGCTTCTACAATTTTATTAATTTCCTTTAACCTCGTTACATTCCTTTCTGAACAGTTCAAAATATTTCATTCTCGTCTTTATAAAGTTGAGGGAAAGCAACTTAATTTTAGCAGTTTACACAGTGTGGATATATATTTTTGACACTGAAAAGCAATATTTTCTGTTCTACCGGTCTGATTATTCGCTTAATATTATTCATCGTGTTTCAACTTGACGTCATATGAGTTTTAGTAGATCCCTCTTGGGTCATTTTATCCCGCTACTTGCATGGACGTTGACCTTAAAAGAAAAGAAAATGAAAGAAAAAAAAGTCACAGTTAGATTGTGCTGCGTTGTTATGCTTCGAGAGAAGCTTTTTCTGGAAGATACTCGCGATATCGTAAAAAATTTCCACATGTGTTTACATATTAATTTATCAGAAGTCCAAGGCAGACCGGTTCATACTCTAATACCATTGATTTAATTAAAAAAGAAATTTAAATAAAAAAGAAATAAAAACTGAAAAAAGACAAGGCAAAAGCCATATAGGCATATCTAACTTATTTAAAATTGCACTTGCTATACTAGAAATAAACTTTCTGTGTCTTACATTTAACAATTATTGGACGAGATTGAGCAAAACATCATGATTTGTCAGTGGAGAGCAGATCAATTACTAGTTCCGAGGCCGAAGGGTGAGGCTAATAATTAACTGATCAGCGACTGACAAATGATATTTTTCGATAACTAAGCCCAATAATTGTTTTCTTTTTTGACCACAATTGCCATTTTTCACCGAAGCGTGGCTACAATTACACATGAGCAGAAAATTATTTGCAGCAAAAAGTTTAGACGGAACGCAGGCTCAGGCCATTGTTTGCAAGAAGTTATTTGCAAGTCACCTGGTGGGCACTCGGCGAATGAAACGGAAGAAAAAATGCATCGAATCATAATAGCTCCTTTCTTTGGAAAACAAGGAAAAGATATCGCTTCTTAGCCAATTGAATCACATATAAACTTGATTAAGTCAATCACTACTTGGTTCCGTCGATAGCAGACAGTTTTTGCGACTGTTTATTTGGTTCTGATTGGTTTTAAATCACTCTTTTGTTAATGAAACCCGAGTGCAAATTAATTTGAAATACTAAAGAGGTTAAATAATTTGCTTGTTGAAGCATTTGACAAGAGAGATAAAAAGTATTGTCAACCGACGTTTCGATGCATCAAGCATCAGTTTCAAGACTGAGGTCGTTAATGTTAGAGTCAAAGTTGTTATTAACGTAATCCAGGCATACTGCAATCCATTTCGAACCCAACTCGTAAATAACAACTTTGACATTAACATTAACGACCTCAGTCTTGAGAATAATGCTTGATGCATCGAAACGTCGGCTAACAATACTTTTAATATTTCTAGTAAAAGGATTTACCTTATAAACTGGACGATAACCTGCATGGTAAGTTTGCGCTCAGATGGACTTTGTCAGCTGTTTATCAATCTTTTGCAAATCAACATCTGCCTCCTTAGAGTCTCTTTCCTCTCCTTTTTTGGCAAGTGTCTTCTCAGCCGCTGTAGTGCTGGTGGCCTCACGCTTCTCAGTTTTTTATTCTCGGACGTACTCCGACCACCTCGAGGTCCAGCTTTCTCAGCCTTGCTGTTCCTTACCCTCCTTCCTCCGCGTGGCCCTGTGTTACGCGCTCCACTGTTAGCCCACATGGTACCCTCTGATAAGATGGCCCTCCCACCCCTAAGACCAGACATAGAGTTAATGACTGCGCTCCTAGCTCCTCGAGGCCCATTTCCCACGGCAAGTCCTCCACGAGGGTAGTTTCATGTTTCAGAGTAGGCGGCACTGCGTCCCCCGCGAGGTTCAGAGATGTCCCGTCCGCTACGTGGCCCACTGAAAAGTCCATACTCCACACCTCGTCCATGATCAATGAGTAAATCTTCCAAGGGTGATCTATATCTGATGTCTCTTAACAACATTAACACACAGTTAAGCAGTCGGGTGTAAAGATTAATAGATTCTATCTGTATTCACTGCAAGAATACAGGACCTTTCTGTTAATTACTTGAGAGGTAATAAATGATATCCTACAGTATTCTATAGAACTCTCTAGAATCTTGCTTCGCTCGCTTTTTATGCAACGTATCGTA
Source organism: Orbicella faveolata (assembly GCF_042242905.1). NCBI lineage: Eukaryota > Metazoa > Cnidaria > Anthozoa > Scleractinia > Merulinidae > Orbicella > Orbicella faveolata. Next base: position 4,413,831 of record NW_028301577.1, read on the forward strand.
GAATTCCGAAAGTAACAATTCCCGTTACTTTCGGATTTAGCAGGCAAAGGGGGCCGCTACTTTCGGGTAGCCGTTACTTTCGGATGGTTAAAAAACTTTTGCACGCTAACAGTTGTTTCAGACAAAGTGGACGTGTAACACATGAAATTTTAAAAGTTCCGTTTATGTGCGTACAAAAAAAGAGACCCTAAACGTTGGTACTGTAGGGCGAAAGTATCGCGATGCAACTAATTACACTACAGTGTATCATTTGACTCTGCTGCTGGAGAAATACAGTTCATATATCATAGTTTTAAGAAAACTTCAGTTAAGTTCGAAATAAAATCACAAATAATTCTTCAAGCTGTTCGGTCATGCTGTCACGCAGCTCTATCCGCATTGCGCTTGAGATCAGAATTCCCCCTTTGGTGACTTCGTCAAAGGGCCGCTACTTTCGGGTGGGCCGCTACTTTCGGGGGGACCGTTACTTTCACGGTTCAATAGGAAGGTAAAAAATTAACGTTACTTTCAGGGAGCCGTTATTTTCAGAGGAGCCGTTACTTTCGGAATTCTACGGTAAGCCTTTTTTTAAGCAGCCTAGACCTTTTTAAAACTTAATATGCCAAATCACGACGAGAATGCATTATTTTCCTTTTCACTTTGTGGTCAAAATCGTACTAGTCTATATTTGCATGTCGAATTAGAGTATGTAACTGGGTTATTCCACGACGAGCGCCACCAAGTATAGCGATGCAAACAGCCTGAGTTCTGGACTTGTACGCATCATCAGCGATCATTTAGTGTCGTCATCGAATGACTTTCCCCTCTTTTGACCTACGAAAAAACTGCCTTCTTGATCAGTCTTCTGCATCACGTGTTACCCACGTGAACTGCACGGGTTGATCTTCGCAGCAGCTGTTCAGCCAGGCCATTATGGGGTCAGCGAAGTGCATCCGCCCCTCGCGGTAATTCCGATATAAAAACGCGCCAAACAGTACAACGGCGACCGCAATTGGCGCGAACATTCCCCACGCGTGCTGGGTGGTGACGCATACGCACACGCTGAAAACTGCTACGGCTAGAAGCTGATAAGCAATACAAAGCAACTGGCAGCGTGGAATGTCGCGTAATCTGGCGCGGAATTCAAAATTCGGTCTGACTAATGTACACACGGAAGCCATTTCCTCTACGGATCCTCTGTCTACTTCCTCTATTGAGCTCTCAGGATCACCAATCAGCGGTAGATTGTCACAATCTTCAGCTTCAAGTGCGTCCTCGTTGAGATCGCCATAGCTGCCATATGTTCTGCGCATGATTGTAGTCTTTTTAGGTTGTTGCTTAGGATACCAAATAACCTGTTATTGTTTGAGAGGAAATAATAATAAAAAAAAAGGTTAGCCGTCATACAACAAGTTGCGTACTGCGCGCCGTACTGCGCGCCGTACTGCGCGCCGTACTGCGCGCCGTACTGCGCGCCGTACTGCGCGCCGTACCGCGCGCCGTACCGCGCGCCGTACTGCGCGCCGTATCGCGCGCCGTACTGCGCGCCGTACCGCGCGCCGTACTGCGCGCCGTACCGCGCGCCGTACCGCGCGCCGTACTGCGCGCCGTACCGCGCGCCGTACCGCGCGCCGTACCGCGCGCCGTATCGCGCGCCGTACCGCGCGCCGTACTGCGCGCCGTACTGCGCGCCGTACTGCGCGCCGTACTGCGCGCCGTACTGCGCGCCGTACTGCGCGCCGTACCGCGCGCCGTATTGCGCGCCGTACTGCGCGCCGTACTAGGGACTTTAAGCAGCGGGAACGCGGACGGCGACGGCGACGCCGAAACCTGTGAGAAGGCTGGGGAGAGAACGCCGTTGTGGCGGGAATTCGCAAACATTAAGCGGCACCGTCGGAAACCGCGGTTTCCGCACTGAAAGCTTATTGACATAATCGATATTCGTCCTCTGTTTATCAAGATGAACTAGGATCACTTTATTGAAAGAAGTTCGCAATCAACTCTTGATAATCCACGATGAAGGTGTGTTAAACGATCACGAACTTCTACTCTTGTACGATTTAAACCGGTCTAATGATTCCTTTCCTGATTTTAACTTCGATGGTTTAAAGACGACGAGTGCTGGTCTGAATTTCGCTTCCACAAACGCAACTTGCCCCTTCTCGCTGAGTTATACAATGAAGTAAACGAACTTGTTATCAGCAGATGTTTAATCAGACTGGCGCGACAAAACAGTGTGCTGACTGATAAAGATCTAAGTAAACCACTGATCTTACGACTGAAAATGGAAACAGCTACACTAAGACAATGTTTAGGCTTAAGATTAGTATAAGTAAAGGTTTAAGGTTGTTCCAGTATTGGTAAAACAATGACCCGTGACTTGTGTTTTAGACCCGCCACCCTCAGCCTACTTGCCCTTACAGCCATTCTTTTCACTCATTCATTTAAGACTTACAAGTTTTCAACAAATTTGCCTTTTTCGTCATCACACTGACCTCAAATGTTTCTTCCAATATTGGAATCCTGAATGGTATTAACTCATCTGTGTTATATTTTAATTTTCTCTGACTTTTCTTCAAAATTTCAGTTTTCCCTGACTCAACATAAAATTTCCTGACTTTTCCCTGACCAGAATTCTTTTTTTTTCCAAACCATTTCCTGAGCTTTGGTGCCCAAACCTGTTTAGTACAGCACCTACAGATCTTCAAGAACAGGGGGATTTTTACAGGGGGTTTTTCATTCAACTGTTTTTTGTTCTAAATTCCTGATGCTCAAGTCTGTTAAGGTCTGTAAGTGCTGTAATTAATTGAAAGGTAACTCAGAGAGAAATCAACCAGTTGATATTTCAGGAAGGGAAACCAGCATTGAATATAGTGAACCTCTTAATTAGTCCAAGAATCCAGGGCCATCTTTTCCTCAGGCCAAGGCCCCACTATATAGCTAAGAGGGACAGGTGGTTCTAGGGAAAGGAACAGGGGCCAGGGGATCTTAATTTACAAGGTCACAACAGTTGATTTTACATTTCATGAATCTATTTTTGTTTGATGATCCACAGAAGTACACATTTCAAGGTGTGCACTCAAATCATGATTCCCAGAATGGTTTTTCAAAATTCACAGGCCTATCAAAAGGAGCCAATCACAGAGTCAGTGTTGAGACCACAAACTTATGCAATCAATTCTAGAAAGTACACCCTTCTCTCCCCACACCCCCCTCACTTGGTCTTCTCTGCTGTCAGTCTCAGTCCTAATCTTATCTTTGGGGAAAAAAATCGTGGGAAAGAATGGTACAAGCATGCAGGTGCTCCCGAAGCACACAAACTCTGGTTATTGGTACTTAACCTGATTATAATTTTCCAACATGCATTTATATAATCCTTACAAACAAAGTTATCATGTATTAAAAACATGACTGTTTTGCATGCAGTAAATTAATAAACATGCCCATGCTGCTAGCAATACTTTGGCATTGAGCGTGATCCTCTTGAACTTGTTTACTTATTACTTTCTAAATGAAACATAACATCTTGGTACATATAATATTATTTTTAATATTACTGTTTCCTGTTTTCTTTGGAATAAATAAGATCATACATGAACAGCAACCGTATGTACTCTCTAGCTTACAGGTTAAAAACAGTAGACCATTTTTATTCACAAGTACTGTAACTTGGGGTTATATACATGTAAGCTCATTCAATGCTGTCTGAGTTTATCTGAGTTAACCTTTTCTAACAGCTAGAGTGTATCTGGTTCCTTTTTAGCTTGCAGTAGATATAATTCTTTGTTCACTTTGTTGTTTGACCACAAAACTGCACAAAGTCCGCAGGCTATAAAACTCCCACCAAAACACTCCAAGAATTGCAGTGATTGTCCTAAACATACAGAGGAAAGAATTGCACAGAACAAGGCCTGAAGTGGCCAGGAGGCTGCAACAATTGTTGGCTGCACCTGCATGTTACACCACGACAGAAGCAAATAACACATGGTGGAAGTAATGAAAATTGCATAAACTAAACAGTAAAAGGCTTCTCGGGAAAAACTTGTAAACTTCTCTGGCTGTTTAACATAGATTAATGAAGCAAATGCTAGGAAAACTGTAGCAAAGAAGTAACTCCAGGCAGTTACAGCCATAGGCCGAGTTTTCCATTCTGATTGACATTGGTTAAATATATATTTCTTCTGTATTATGAAATACACAGCAGTGCTTGAGGTTTTGGCAAAGAGACAAATACATCCAAGAAACTGACTCCCAACAGATGAACCACTCACTAACCAAGAGTCTTCTCTGGAATTCCTCCTAAATTTTCCCAGCGTCATTGTGAAAGCTCCAGTAACTGCTAAAAGTACACCAAAAATTTTGGCCCAACCATGTGATTTTGTTAGTCTTGGAGGTGGCTCTATTCCGGATATCATCGCTAGAAAAGTACTCCAAACAGGAACTGCCGGTTGAAACATAGCGGCCATGTTGGCTGTTGTCAAGTACACACCCAGGAGATAGAGCAACTGGGTAGCAAACATGCCTGTGAGACCAAGGACCATGAGCAGGGGGATGCTTCTATAGGAGAGATAAAAACATCATGATAGCATTTTATACAATCATGTAAATTTGAAGACTCAGGGTCTTTTTGTTTTCGAACCTGATGTTGCGTGATTTGTTTGTTTTTTTTAATATTTAGTCAGGACGTAATAGAAAGAAAAAAAAAGAATACAAGAGAAAACCACACTCAATTCTTATTGATCATGACTTTTTCAGATTTGGCGGGTCCCCATGGGGGCCAGTGGCTCCTAAAGGAGCCATTTTTAAGTTGGGTTTCAGCATGGTTTAGGCATCTGGTGGTTGGGCCGTTGATATGAGTGCACGGCTTCAAGTGACAGGGGGCTGTTATTTCACTGCTGTTGTAGTCCTCCCAGTGCTTGAAGATCTTTGACTGCAACAAACGGTACTTTCTTCTCTGGATGCAGGAAAGCTTGCTGTCACACAATACATGTAGCTGGATCTGGATCGATACAACCCTGTCTTCCTGGTGCAGCAGCTCTACTAGCAGGTAGAAGGGCAGGTGGGTGAGGTTGTTTGTTCTTTGACTGAGGCTGTGGTACCATTCCAAGTTGCGATCTTGTTTGCTTACTTTCTTGTTATGGTTGTGCAGTAGTCTTTTGCATCATTGAAATTGAATTGCCTTATTAGCTTTTTCTTGTTAGAGTTGTTTAAGAAATGCGACACAACTAAACTGCGTTTGGTCTGTACTCATGACCTCAGTCAAGACTCTCCCATACAGACCTCCTGCTCGGTAAATAAAAGCTAAAAACAAAGTAGAACGAATTTCAGTCTCTTCGGCTTGTGGTTTAATGTTATTAGATTATTGGTAGCAAGGAGACCTCGCTTGGTGGCGAGGTGACTTCTCTTGGTGGTGAGTTCATTGGTGGCGAAACTTCCTGGTTGCAAGAATGACCGGTAACCTTTATAGGGGTTTGGAACCCTGATGCTGATCTATCACAGGTAGGGCAGGAAAAAAACCTGGTCCGATTGCCACGGACAAGTAAATTTTGCTCTTGGGCAAGTGAAAATGGAAGTTTGGTGGTCTGGTGGGCAAGTGAAATTAGCCTCAGTGGTCGTGTTAGTGATAATTGTTTTTCTACGTAGCGTAACGTAGAGTTGTGTTGCGTTACGTTCCTTAGAGCCAAAGAGCACAGGCGGACCACCCTATGTGTTTGGGGTTAATAACAGAATCTATGAGGGTTATGAATAAAGCTCTGAAAATTACATATGTAAATTACGTCTTGGTCTGAATATCCCAATAAAGTTAAATGAAACGTTAATTGACTCATGTGTGGTGTTTTTTCTCCTTCCTGAGCCGTCTGAAGGTTTTTTTTTAAGAAATTACTTTTGGTCAGTGACCTGTAAGACAAACTTGTCTCCCTTTCTTTTCTTATTCATAACTCTCATAGTTAGCTCTTATTAACCAAGCTGGAGGTCTGTATAGGAGAATCTTGAGCAAGGTCGTGAGTACAGACCGAGTGAAGTAAAGAAGACAAGCAAATTTCGGCAGGTTTAAGTTAAGCTCATCGCCGTTCGCAAGCAAAATGTCAGCAAACTAATTACATTAAACGAATTAAAGTTTTCTTCTTTGCCATATAATAAACATCTTATTAACCGAGTTAAGTCGGTCTGTATGGGAGAATCTTGACCTCAGTCATGTGTACAGACCGAATGCAGTGAGGTCTGTACACATGACTGAGGTCAAGATTCTCCCATACAGACCGACTTAACTCGGTTAATAAGATGTTTATTATATGGCAAAGAAGAAAACTTTAATTCGTTTAATGCAATTAGTTTGCTGACATTTTGCTTGCGAACGGCGATGAGCTTAACTTAAACCTGCCGAAATTTGCTTGTCTTCTTTACTTTTTTTTTTTTGTGATCAGGCTTTTTGACGCTTCCAAAAATGATTGAGAAGACAATAAAAGAAAATGGTGAACATTTTTGTGTTTTAGTTTGCTACTTTTCCAACGCAAAATGAAACCAGTCTAGTTGCCGGTCTAGATGGGAAAATCTAGACCGCGGTCAATATCGATTTCAGCCAATCAAATTCGTGAATTCGGTAGTTCCCAGTCCTTGTGAGACACAGCCATATAATAAATTCTGTTATTAACCACGAACACATAGGGTGGTCCGCCTGTGCAAAGAGCATTGAAATCGAACGCTCAATAAAATTTTAGGTTGATATGATCACTGAAAAATCCAAAGTTTAATTTAGTTCCGCTTCCAACTAGTTCGCTTAGCAAACTTCGGAGACAACACGACCAATATGAAAAACGGTATCGGCTTTTTCTCGCATTCTTGAAAGCCATCTTACGTCTCCTTGACGATCAAATCAAAATTCGAAGACACAGCTACAATATCAAATATATATGTGTCCATCAATTTTCAAGAAACGATTTCTTTCTTCCAACCTACCAAGACCAACGCAATACATGCAATGAAACAAAATTTTAGTATAGTTTGCTTACCTCAGAGAAGGCATGCTAACTTTTCCTTCGACGAGAAACGCTGTTAACAACATTAAGGGAAAGGCTCCCGCGTCACGCAACAGACAAAACACCAGAGGATCTGCTTTGCTGCCCTTAGCAAACTTTGTGACGATCACACCATAAGCTCCTAAACCAAGCTGAGCGGTGACCAAGGCACACCAAACTCGTAACGACATGTTTAATATACTACCGTCTACGTAAAACGCCGAATTGTGCCGCCATCTTGAAAAATAATGCCACTTCATGTAAGCTGAACGATTGTGTTGCACGAAGGTGACTTTTCGGCCCCTGTAGTGGGGAGTCGGGAGTAACGGGAGCGAATGGTACGGAAATTTCTCCAAATGGAAGATTTTTTCTAATTCATGTAGAACTCATCTGAACCAAATTTACCTGCAATGCAGGACTTGCTTCAAAATTATCAAGTATGAATTCCATTTGCTGCATCTATCTGGCACAGCTACCATTACCATTACCATTACCATTACCATTACATGTATTTCTCTGACACCGATTGCCCGAGTGAAATATAGAGGCCTAGGAGGAGGAGGCCTAGGAAACGCAAAGCGAATACATCAAAAGCTAAAAAGGGAAAAAGAAAAAAATACAAAAAAAAAGAAAAAAAAACAGAAAACAGAAAACAACAACAGATACCAAAACCGAAAAACCGGATATTTTAAGTGTGAAAATAACTAATGACAAAACCCAGGCCGAAGCATACGAGGAGATACGAGAAGCCTATCACGGAAAACCGAACCCCCCCCCCCCCCCCCGCCGCCGCGTACAAATCGACGACCTTACGGTATCTTTCAACCTATTTAAGTGCAATTCTCATTCACGTTTACAGGAATTGTTTTAATGTACGGTTATTTATGCTAGTGCTTTTACAACATTTTTTTTCCTGGAAAAAGAAAAGCTAAGGCTGGTTGTGGTTCGAGTAACTGCAGTCGATCACTGACATTTAATGCAGAAAAAAAAGGCTCAAAAAGGCGACAGCTACAAAAAGATGAGACGAAAATTGGGTGTAAAATGTTTGGGGAGCGGGACGTTCACACTCCCCTCCCACCCCACCCCTAAGCCCCCACTCCCCTGTGTCTCACAATACACTAATATTGAGCAAGGATTGCATGACAAGCCAACAGGAACATCCGTTAGCTAGCTGAAACCTGATCCAAAGACATAATGGCTTTCCAGAAAACCTCTTTTCAGACATCGCTATTCGTTTCCTTCGCTTTCTTTCTCTCTGCAGGTGTTACGTGTACCAGGGGAATAACTGTTTGCCCAAAATCGAGCTCGAACTTCACCGTCGCGTTCCAGTACGACCCTCCATACGTGAAAGTCAATGGCACAAAGTGGAAAGGCTTACTCTACGATTTCGTACAATGGGGTTTAATCCGATGTTTTCATCAATACAGCTGCAACACGAAAGCGATCCATTGGAAAGAAATTTTCTCCGCAGATCGTTTGAGCTCAGTCGTTCTAGACAAAACGACAGATATCGCAATGCCGATCACACCGTCTCTCTCTTCGTCGCTGACCGAGGAATTGAGAAACTCGAGGTTCACTGGCGTCACGCTTGTTACCGTCGTCAAATCCCCTGGACTAGCCTTGGTGATCGATTATCATGCTTGTAAGATGAAGACAGAGAAGTTGACTACCAGCACAATCCTGTCTGCTTGGCCTGTTGGTGCTGTGATTTTACTCCTGGCTGGTATCTCGGGGATCTCTATCTGGGCACTGGTGAGTACTTCCGATAGCTTCATATTTGTCGTCACCATCTCTTTTAACATTGTACGGCATATGACACTCTGCTCTGTGATTGTTCCTAACCCGCGAGCAAAATCTCTTCAGAGCTCATAGAGCTCTAAGAGCTGCCACAGTATGTTGTCTGTACCTTTCCCTACTCCCTCAGTTAATTAAAATTACCTTTACTCGACATCTGAAAGGGAGGGACTGCAGGAACGTGCCCTTGAAATAATAATGCCTCAAGCCAGTTCTTCACGCAGCTCTTGGAAGGGAAAACACTTCCAAGCAATGACACTGAAATGAGAGCTAGCCAGCTGAATAGGATTCATTTCATTTTAAAAAGACTGTCCCACGCACTTTGCATCACGTCCTTTTGTTATTGTTATTATCCGGGACCTCTTTATCGTTATCAATGGAGGTCGATGTCATCAAATGAAAAATTTCAGAAAACCGATTCCTGTGAACAGGCCTGTATTAAGGTATAGGTCACCGTAGGGGCTCCTCTCTTCCAACTAGCACTGTATAAGACAGACCAGGTAGACCAGGAAATTGGGTATGGTTTTTTCACTCTAGTCTTGAATTGGGTATGTTTTTTAGCGGAAGCTTCGTTTTCATCATTATCAATAACACCATCAACAAAAGCCCTTCTCAATCCCTTCAACATCGGTCTGAACTAGGGATTTAATTATAAGGCAGGTGTCAAACAGGGTATTGATTAAAAGGTCAGGTCATAAATAAGGTATCGAATTTTTGGTCAGGTCATAAATAGGGTAAGGGTTTTGGGAAGCGGGCCGTACATCCCCATCCAATTTCTCTGGGAGTATCCCCCATCCCTTGGGTTCCAACTATGCCTTGGAGAGAGTTATAACTTTAGTTTGTTATTATGGCGTGCAAAATCACAAACAATATAAATGACATCTCATTTCCAGGAAAGCAGCAGCAACCAGCAAGACTTCCCATTATCCTTTGGAAAGGGATCATCCGAGGGATTCTGGTGGGCTCTTATTACTATGACAACGGTCGGGTAAGGCCATCCTAACTTGACTACAGTACGGTAAAAACAAGCGAGAGCTGGTACTATCAAATTATATCATGTGCATTGCCGTCGTTATTTTTCACGCGATCATAATTCCGTTCCGAACATCGCAGCTTGTGTTATTTGATTTCACAAGGCATGACAAAGACTAGCCGCTATCGAAGACGTTCTGATGGCTAGCAACTCGCGCCTCCCCGAGATCGCGCGACGACCCGGCCCAAACAGCGTCTGCACAAAGGCTAGCAGCTACACAAGACTTGGCTATTTATCAACCTGGCAGCAAGCTGATGAAATAACGTTTTGAGCGTTAGTCCTTACTAGTGGGAGTACCAGTGAGAGCACATACTAAGGGTTTCACTTGCCAAGCCACGCAGCCCGACAGTTTCTTCAGAAACTAATACCTTTCTATCCGTTACTTTCAATTGTTCCTAAATGAACCTACAGATTCAGTGAAAGATCGAATTTACTCTTTCAGGTATGGAGACAAGGTTCCCCGGACAATATACGGTCGAATGTTTTCCGTGCTGTGGATTCTCACAGGCGTCTGTCTTATCGCCATCTTTACTGCTGCTGTGACCAGTGCAATCACTGTATCTTCTGTCGACTCCGACTGTAAAAGCACGCAAGGAAAACACGTAAGCGATCTTTCTTGTTTTACCCGTTTAGACAGGACAACAGATCTAAGAGGTGGACAACTTCTATTTGTTTTATTTGTCTCTAAGACCGAATAATACGAGCACGAAAATAGTGTGATAAATCAGACGCAACGCAACGATCTATGAGTTGAGTTCGTTAAGCCCTGACTCGTTCTCAGTCGTCTTCATACGACACGCGGTACAGCGCAAGGTGTTCGAGAAGTGCGTGGTTAGGAAGCAAGAAGTGACCTACCCACATCACCTTGTGCTCCCACCTCGCGCCGTGCCGCGCGCTGTGTAAAGTTGTATTAAGAAGAAAAAAATAGCTTTGATTAAAATTTACCACATGCTTTGAATGATTACTTTTTAAATACTTGACGAGTGTATCTAGATGCATGCATTTCAAACCAAAATTACAATCGCTACAAAGAAAGGGTTCAGCAATCGTTGCGATCCTTGTATGGAAACCACTTTTCAGCGATCGTAGTTATTGTGGAGAGAAGTAGCGACAATACGACAGGGTAGTCTTTATTAAGACAAATTCGAGTGAACATAATCGAAAGAAAATCTCTTCCACTGAAACGCAATTTCTCCCAAGAGTATGAACAGAAAATACACAGAAATTGAGAAGGATAATCTCCATGTCAGCCATTGGAATTAAGAGTTAAGTATGTAAGGCGGCATTTGACCTATTAAGACATCAGCACTGTTTTCTTTTTCGTTACTTTTTTTTAGCTCGCTGCTTTGAATGGGTCTGCTGCTGAAAAGGAAGCCAGGCATCAAGGGGCGAATGTAACAAGTATTTCTTGAGTAACGTTTTTTACACTATATTACTCTTTGGTCAGAGTTTTGATCAAAATATCTCTTTCTCATGTGCCCAAGCTCATAATATTATTATTTGAAGTCCAATAAACTAGAAAATGATAGAGAGACACAATAGAGCTGGACTCTGGATGGAACGGTCCGATTTCCAGCCCAGGCCTGTGTTACTGTTTTGTGTTCTTGGACAAGACACTTTACTTTCACAGTGCCTCTCTCCACAGGTGTATAAATAGGTACTGGCCAATTTAATGCTGGGGAGGGGGGGGGGGGCTAACCCTACGATGAACGAGCATCCCATCCAGGGATGGAGGGGGGGGAGTTAATTAGGAAAAAAAGAGGGACTGGAGGGGGGTAGTTAGTTAGGAAAGGAGGGCGAAACGTAGGGAGGGAGTTATTTAAGAAAGGAAAGAGAGAGGGAGAAAGAGAGAGAATTAGAGATCCGAGAACCGTAGGAGGGATATAGGATGCGAGGAATGATCATGGATGGATGAAGGGGTAAAAGGAAGGAGGTACTGAGGAGAAATCAGAGAGACTGAGCGATGGAATGAGGGATATATAATTTGACTTTCACAGCAAAATGAAGGACGATTTACGCCTTTGAGATTCATCGCACTCTTGATTTGATGCGTTTAACCGTTAAGACTCATTTCTTTTCTTTGGTGTTTACAGCGTTTGAGATGGAGTCAAAGATGTTTGACAGCTTACAAGCAGGTGAAGTTGAGGGCGTCATGTTGGACAGGTATAAAGCTTATTATTACCTGGACCAACTGAAAAACGATCACTTCCGAGTGGCCCTGCTCCTCGATGTTTCACTGCAATATGAAGTCGCTTTGGCGGACAGAGGCTTTCCTGAGTTTACAGCCAAGAATGGATGTCTGACAAAATTTTTCGCCAATTCGCATCGCGTGGATAGAACGATGAAACATTACATAAGCCCAGTGAAGGTTTGTCATAGTTATAAAAATATACGTCATTAAACTGTATTTGAGCTGACGTCGAGTGTGTGGTCTTGGAGTAGAAGTGAAGATTGCGAAAAGCCGGTTATATTATCTTACGGTTCTATGTGCTGAGAAATCTCTAAGATCACAGGGGCTGCTCCCATATAAAAATGATGGGCCAGAAAAACCTCTGAAAAAGCCAGAATCCATATTCACAGGTTACATCGTTAAATGTATCGCTGTAGACTTACCATAGACCGATACCACCTGTAAGTGACACCTGTCAGCCTACAGCCAAAAAGTTATGTTGTTAGTTAACCTTTTGTGTGCTTTACTTTGAAAAAATACCTCAAGAGGTACCACGATATATAACGCGTAGCTGTTAAAATTGAAAATGGAAATCCTAAGTGGTTCTAAACCAACATACCAATCAGTACCATATAGGGTCACCTTTCCTCTTCCCTGGAAACATTAAAGACTCGGAAGCACAACTGGGGTACCATATAAATTCGGAAGCTAGCCCAGAATAAACAAGAACAAGAGTGAAGAGCCACTGTTACTAACCTACAAGCTAGCAGTCATAAGGGCAACAACTAAGTCAGTTCCCCTTCCCTGAAAATGCAGTTCGTTTCAAAACTCACTCAACACCAGAGCTCGAAACTGAACTAGGTTCTTTCCATGTACCTTCTGCAGTCTGTATCTAATCTTTAAGTAACGTATTTTATTTCTGTTTTGTCCATGACAGAATGAACAGAATAAGCCTCGTATTCATGATATTTTTACCCTTTCAGCCCTTGGGATCAGCTACTGATACAGTGGGTGTCTTGTCAATCAACTCAACAGCCAATCAGCAGCTCTTGATCGCCTCCGTGTGTATTTATGCTTTGTTTTTGATTACTGGTCTGTGCTGGGAGTTCTTATACCGAAGAAATCACTTCAATCTATTCAAGCCCACTTCACGTAAGTAGAACTCGAGCAATTCTGTGTCACTCGTATACCGAGTAGATCTCGCATTGTCTGTCTTAACCAGTGACGAGTTCATTCAACTCCAAGACAGCCAAAAACGCGTACATTAGTTGCAAAAAATTTCGGACATTTTTTCCCGAACGTTTAATTTTCGGACACTTCTTATCTCATCTCGGACAAATTTCAGACAAAAAATTCGGACACTTTGCTGACACATAGCTAAAATAAATTTACACCTACAAAACACGAATGAGACTGAAACAACATGTGTGAAAATGATAGTTTTACTGCACCCTCAAGGTTTTAGAGATACGTCGCAGGAAAACAACACAAGTACTATTGAGCCGTTACCTATCTCAAGCAGTCCCTCAACTAGACTTCGCTCCATAACGGGAACTGAGAGCTTTGGAGCTACTTAAAAGTTTTATACTGTACTGTAAATATCTCTGACGCTTCTATTTTCGGACACTTTTTGTCCGAAATTAAAATCGTCAGAAATTTTTTGCAAGTAATATAGCAAATTTTGAGTATGAGTTCGTCCTTGCATTCTCTTTCAAGACTACAATATTTCCATCTACTACCTTATTCAATGGTTTTACAGATAATTGATACGAATATCAACGTATATCGTAATATTTCATGTCATCTAGATCTTTATGCCTTTTTACACATTTTTTATCCGAAGTATTTGTTACAGCATGTGTTTATGACAAAAAAACCCAATCGGTATATATATAGATCGACAGCTAAGAGTTATGAGAAATCTTAAATCCAACGAGAAAAAAGTAGTGTGAGACGTTGGGTCTAGACCACGAAAAGACAATAAATTCCCTGTACCGTTTTCTGCGTTCAACGGGCTCTGATGGGCTCTCAGTAACAATTATTGAACGAGCTTACGTTAGACATAAGAATGGAGGACAGTCAACGTTGCGAATAGCATGCATAGCGCAGAATTGACTAAATTGAAAAAAATATCCAACAAATGTACGTGACTGAAATAAATTTTAGTGAACAAAAAACCCCTAAATATCGGTCAATTTTGCAAATTTATTTTGTGAAAAACAACTGGATGACGATCTTGTCAACACTGCTGGGGTGTATGGTAAAGTGGCCGATATCCAATGGCCGGTAAGCCAATCAAAGTCTAGATTCTGAAATTCCGATTATTCAACCGGCCAATTCTTAATGATATAATAAAAGAGATACCTCTACATACGCAATAAAATAAAAAATAGCCTTCATTTGGCTCGGTAATATGCTCGAATGTTCGTGGGCGGACATTATCTGTTCCGAGATCAGCGAACAATTTTCCGAGAGGTTCAAGTTCAAGTTAAAAAGTACAAGTTCCTGTTTCTTAAAAGAAAAAGGGAACTTGTACTTAGGCATGTCAGAATGGACTCTTGGTGTGTATTTGAAATTTAAATGTTTCAATTTTTTCTATGGTTTCTACGTCACAGATCAGAAAAGCTTAGCATGCCTGTAAGCATCTCGTGAGAGCTCTATATCCACGCAACCATAGAGACGTTTTAACTTTTAAAACTACGTTGGTGGTTGGACTAAAACACTAAATATTTACTGACAAGTACAAATAAAGGGTTATTGAATACCGTTTTTCGATGATAGTGAGGGTTAGGAGAACGTCACGATAGGTGGCGCCAGAGGCACCTTTTAATTCACAAATTTTAAGTTGGGACATTTTCATAATGGCGCCCACTTAGTTATTATACAATTTTATTTCACTGCTAGCTGAAATCATGCTGATTGGGTTACCAATTTCATGGACAGGTGAATCTCGACGTGGTGAACCAGTATTTCATATAACACTTCTTCTCTGTCAATCAGTTGCGTTGGTCAGTAATATTCTTACTTTATTTTAGCCAAAGGAAACAAAACTAGAAACATGTGGTTTACGGGGGTTTTATGAATATGGAATATGCAGATAAATGGTAAAGAAGTTAACGAATATTTATCTCATTAAGCGCCAGGGGCAGTGTTTATTATTTTTTCAGTTTTTAATGATTTAAATAGCTTTATTTTTATACAATTTTATTTTGGGCAAAAACCTCGAGTAATTGTGCATTCTCTTACTTCATACATTCATTTTTCAAGGATAGAGGTGAGTTTTACATTTGCTGACTCCATAAGGGCGCTTATTCGAGTGAAGGCCCTTCATCAAGGGCGGGTATTTTTAATCGACGAAACATGTCATTATAATTTTTAATCGTGAAAAATGAATATTCACGTGAGTAGTGGTCAAACAAATGAAAAACAATACCGCCATGTCAGTCTTTCAAGGTCACTGAACGTGGGCAGACGTCAAATACAGCATTTATTCACGTACGTGAACAGCTGGATAAATATTGTACGCCTTCACAAAAGAAATAATTATAAAAACAACCTAATATTCTGGATGATGATCAGTTGACTTCTCAGTAAGAGTACCTATGACTTTCATCTAACTGTGATGAAATGACAATTAAAAGGATCAAGAAAGCATCTTATTGCTGAGTTGAAAAACTCGTGAGACGTTTAGTACTGCGGCCGAATCTACAATTCAAGATCATGAAAAATCCTCTCTGTGACGAGCTACTGATATACCAGCCCACCGGTACCGAGGTTGAAGATTTGTATCCATGGTACATCGTTAGCTGTGCCTTGAACGTTCTCCTAACCATTACCGCCATCGCATTAAACAGCGTCACAATCCAGACGCTAAGAAAAGCTTCCTCCTTGTCAAAGCCTATAAGAACATTGCTTCTGAGTCTTGCTTTTACTGACCTTGGTGTTGGTTTACTGTGCCATCCTTTTAACATCGCATTTCTGATCAAATGGCTAAGGCAAAATATGGAAAACTATCCAACTTGTGCTGCCTATACAGCATTTACGTTAATCACAAACTCGTTGTCTAAAGCTTCGTTCTTCGGTATCGCAGCTCTGAGTGTAGACAGGTTCTTGGCAATTCACCTTCATCTCAGATACCAGGAACTTGTGACTCACAGGCGTGTTGGTGGTGTAGTAGTCGTGATGTGGATATTAAGTGTGCTTTTTGCATTGTTCAGGTTCTTGGTCTCTACCGATATTACTTACGTGGTTTTTGCAATCAATGGGATAATATGTTACGTGGTCTCAGCGTGCCTATATTTCAGGATTTATTTGGCCGTGCGACGACACAAACATCAAATTCAAGTCCAGAATGGTGAAATGGCCGCAAATGTTGCAAGCGCCAGCAAATCTGCAGTCGGCACATTTTATGTGTATCTCGTGTTTTTGTTCTGTTATTTGCCGAATAGTTTTAGTTTGGCTTTCATCGCATTACAGGGATCAAATGCCCAAACAAAGGTGTCCACAATTTATATATGGACCCTGGTATTACTCAATTCATCTTTAAACCCTGTTATTTACTGCTGGAAGTTAAGACCCATTAGACGCGCTGTCATGGACATACTGCGAAATATACTTTCACAACTGAGGAAAGCTTCGGAATAGCCAGAGACAGTACTGGTTGGATTATAAAAAGCAAAAATCATCGCTTTATCTGATGTCGTTTTCTAAACTTATTCAGGTTTGTCATCTAACATTTTAAACAGTTGATTAAACCATTTGAACCCACCCGGGTAAATCATTTACGCGTACCGGCCCGTAATGTTAAGGTGTTCCTTTGTATTAGGACGTAATTGAACAGAGGGAAGTAGAAGTAGAAGAAGACGAAGAAGGAGTGGAAGAAATTCTTCTTAAAAATATTCTGACAAAACGGGGCAATAAGAGGTTAATTCATTCGTTTTTATGAGTTAATGTAAATAGAGGATGTACCTGGCAGCGATATCGGAGAGTAAAAGCAGAATCAAGCGGCAAAAGAAGCTGCATGCAAGGCAGTGAGCGATTATTACTCCACTGAAACATTCACTGACAAGACGTGAGAAGCAACGTCTGTAAAGCAATATAAAGAGCTAATTGAGTTCACTTGATCACTGACACATATTAGAAATATTAAAAATATTCTGACAAAACGGAGCAATAAGAGGTTAATTCATTCGTTTTTATGAGTTAATGTAAATACAGGATGTAACTGGCAGCGATATCGGAGAGTAAAAGCAGAATCAAGCGGCAAAGGAAGCTGCATGTAAGGCAGTGAGCAATTTACTCCACTGAAGCATTCACGGACAAGACGTGAGAAGCAACATCTGTGGAGCAATATAAAGAGCTAACTGAGTTTACTTAATCACTGACACAGTTAAGAGGAATATGACTTTGTTTACAAAACAAAATAAGAGTAAATGGGCCCCTCCCTTGATATTGTAAATAGTGAAAAGGAAGCAAATGTAAACAGTAAGAGGAACTTGTAAATAATAAAATGATTTTCTCAACCAATCGCCAGGAGCTCTTAATTCAAATATTTCTGGTCTAGTTCAGCGTGTTATATTGCGGCCGGAAGTAAAGAAACAGAGGGCACAAAGAAGCTCGACCGTTATTAAGCTAGATACAGTGGTGCAAATTGCAAGTGATGGCTTCCACCCAAATCCGACAGATTCAAATGACGAAGTTGTGGCGGCCATGTTGAATGGCCAAATTAATTAAGCAAAAAAACATGTCGGCAATGACGTCACATGAAACCCAAAAATATTGATCGACGTTGATTCAAAACAATGTACGTGACCAGACTAAACAGCGCGCATCATTTTGTAGCTATAAATGCGTGGCAAGATATCATGACCCTTAGTTCGGTCACGTTCATTAATGTGTGAATCGAGGCAGGTTGGTTTGCACTGCAATAGACGTTGAACTTCGTTTTCTTTTTGTGTTCCTGTTTTCATCTCGTGAGCGCGTAGATTTCAATTTCCTCATAAAATTTAAGTTGGCCCTTGGATTCAGGTTAAGGGTGAAAATGACAGTTTAATTTGGAGTCCATTTGCTATGTCATTCATAATCCATTTACCATGTTAAAAACAAGTTCAGACTTACGGCGCTTTTACGGCGCTTAATTTTCGTCCATAACTTAGTCTAAGAGGAATTAATCGATAAAGCAATACCACTGAGAAGCAGGTGATATGCTTCTGGCAATACTTATTCCTTAATTTTGAGCCAATCAAATCAATTTTGCAGTTCACAGAGGTTTGCAGGCCGAGTGGACACACCACACACACGTCTTATGAATTTCGCTGGAAAAAATAAAACGAACAAACATTTTCTTAATTAAACGGACTTAATAAGCCTGTCAGCAAGGTTTTTGTTACGTCACTTTTGAAATAACTTTCCAGATGAGTTAATTTGTACACAATAACTTTATATATCGTCGGCAACATAGACGTTAAAACTTTAAAGATAAGTGGCTGGACTACTTAGCATTAAATATTCACTGATTAATACGACTAAAGGACCATTGACCACCCTATTTCCTCGCTCAAAGGGCGACCGAGGAACTTTGTTCATATTCCAGGTTACTAATTTCCATAATTGCACTAGCTTTATTTTCGTACAATTTGTCTTTATTAGCAGCCGTTTCGTAGAGGCTATCGAGTTAGTTATAAAGTCGGAAATCGTATCAAAATAAAACTGCAATGTTTTCTCACGCACTTCTTTTCTGTCTGAATAATTTTCGGTCGCTAGCCAAGAGAGAAGTTTTGAAAAACAGCGAATCAGTGGGTGAATGAGAATAGTAAACACTGGCATAAATATTCATTTAAAATTTTAAAGAGCTAATGAACACCATGTTACGTCCATTAAGCGTTTGGAATATTTATTTCAGGATCTTTCAGATTTTGTTTTCACACATTTTTATTGGCATGACACTAAGTTTATTCCCTGAGTCAACGTTTCTGTCTCTATGTGTCGGCGTTACAAGTGTTTTACAGCAATTTTAAAAGCAGCTGGTTTACGGAGAATAACACTAGAAACTCAGCTAAAAGGACTTCTGAATACCCAGAGCACTATATTTGCGTGCGGAGCACTTATTGCCAATTGAAAGTCTTCCCTTGTCTATCACCATGATCACGTGTCATGATTGAACCGACAGAGCCAACTTTGTTTTTATAGGTAATATATGTAGTTCTTTTTCCCTTAACGCGATCAAGCGTGATACGGTTTTGTTTATAACGCAAACTCTTCCCATCATGTTAAGAAAAAAAAAAACATGAGAAAACATCTATACTGAAAATATTCTTCACCGCTTTTTTTAGTTGCGTGCTATTGTTCAGAATAGCTTAACAAGCCTTTTCGTGAGGGCTCCCTATCTAAGTTAGTAAGTGCACACACAAATGGACGTTGAAAAGAAACTTTTAATACAAGTGTGTGGTTTACTTAGCCCTTATCATTCTCTAGCACGATAAACATGTCTGTGATAATAATTACAAGCCTGTAAAAATTACTGAATTCTAACTGGCTAAAAAAAGAGCTTAGCTTACCAGTAACATGAGTGAAAAAAATCATGTTATGTTATTTCTGAAGAAAGCAGGAAGTAAATGTAATATTTTCGACAAATCCGAGGTCTGTCGAAGATGTCGAAGCTGATCGAAAGCCTACGAAAATAGTCAAATTAGAAGACTTCCAAAGATCACCCGGAGATTTTCGAAGATTACCGAAGATGACCCCAATATTTCTGAAGATTTCCTAGCATATATAATGCGAAGGTTTGCGACTACTTTTTGAACATTTTCCCAAGATAATTCCCAGACCAAGGATGAAACTTACTGCCTCAATAATCAATTGGTGTATATCCAAATGTTGTAAATAATCTATTGCCCCGTATTATAAAAACAAAACTACGGCTGGTAGTAATGAATTTTTCAAACCTATAGGTTCAATGTAGTTTTACTCCGAAGAACTTATCCATGGTAAATATTGTCACCTTTTTTAAATTTACTTAAGCTTGTTCTTTAATTACACGTGAGTCCTTTGTTATGTATAGGAATGTAGTTTTAGAATCATTGTAATGGTTTTAATCTAGATTTTTATAATTAATTTTTATAGAGATATTAATGATGTTTCATTACTTTTTTGAACTTTTCCTTTTTTATTGTAGGGTACCTAGCCAAAACGTTTTCAATGTGATTTCGTTGTCCTCAAAAGGACAAGGAAAGGCTAGAAATTATATCTTATATCAGTCATTACCGTAATTATGAAAATCACCAACATTTGTAGAAAACAGCAAACAAAGAGAATTATTCCTTTCAAAATCAAAGAAAACGGTCAAAACCTGAGGTCACTTTCCAAATCGAATTGGCCGTCATTTTGAGTATTTTTCATCCAGTCACTTCCTGAAAAGAACGGCGGACACTATGTTGTGTCGTCACTTCGTACATGCAATTGTTTTATGGTTGCCTATTTTTTGTGTGCAATCCACGGAAACCAAAGTAAATCTTTTCTATTAATAAACGTAATAAACAAAAGATTTGGCTACGTTTCTGTAAACTGCATAGAAAGTAGCAAAACAGAGAAAATATCTTGATTGACATATCTGACTTCGGAAAATTACTTCCCACATATGCATCTAGGAGTAAAGCCTAGGAAAGAATCCATCGCAGTCTATGAAAATCTCGTTCGAAACTCTAAGCATTGTCTCTGTTCGTATTTCAAATGATTCATCAAGATTAAAGAAATTATCTGGAAGTACTTGAGGATTTCCTTCAATCTTCACAATTCCGTTATCTTTAGATAAGGCCTAGGATGGCCAATTCTGCAAACCTCCAGCATGAAAGACGATAAAGAATTGATAGTTCAGTCATCAATTTTTGAATCTGATGTTTCTTCATCATTTGATTTCCTCAGGTAACAAGGCAACCTGTAGCTTACCGTTGATAGCGGAGCAGTTAACTGAAGTACAAGAAGCCCTTTCGAAGCTCACTTCGCAAGTCCAAAAGATACAAGAGAGTCTGCAAGCGGTCAGAAAAACCAAACCACAAACTGTAAGCAACCAGAATAATTCAAGTGTCTCTGAGATGTCCATCATCGATACTGAAACAGCTACCTAATTTATAGTAGGTAGTATATGACGGCAACAATTAAACTGGCATTTGACATCTATACAGTCGAAAAACTATATCCCGCGTAAAGCAAAGGGATTAGGAATTAAGGGCGCTGTTACTTAGCAACGGCCACAGTAATCTCGTCAGATTAACCACTTTCGTCTGAGTTATTGGCCATGATAAATGAGTGAATCAGTTCCAGGGTTAATTGAAATCTAATTTCTCTTAAAAACACTAGGATATTGTTGAGCAGACAGGTGTAGAATATAATAGCTCCTATCTGTATTCAATGCAAGAATAAAGGACATTTATAATTAAAAAGAGATTAAATATCATCACATTAGCCTGAGTTGCTAGCTAGTTCCAGTGCAGTACTGAGAATACGAAAATGGTCAATTCGTTAACAGGAAAAAAGACCAATAAGCAAGAGAATCTATTCTATGTATCGTCGATTGCATGATTCGTCGAAATTCCAGTTACATTTTATTAAAGGTACATGAAAATCTCCTTGTTCCCTTATATGTGTTTTCTATAAAGTTTCATCGAAATTTCCTTGTATCTGTGTGTGTAGTGCATGAGGGTACATGAACATTTCCATATTCTATTGCAATCAATTCGAATAATGCTCGCCACCAAGGAAATTAGAAAAGAAAATTAACATATATATTTGATTCTCACTTGCATCACCTCCGGACGAAATAACGCTCTGTGAGATAACTTTAACCAGATACAATGGGTGAGCGGTAACATTTAACATATGCTTTCGAAATCCTGCCTGCCTTGATCCTTTTAGACTACACTTGGTGAAACTTTCATTGAAGCACTATATTATTGCCAAAAATCGGTATTTTGGAACTTGCTTCTTTTTAGAATGTGTTTTTAAGCGGAAAAGTGATTGGACTACAATGCACTTATACTAAATATTCACCGGCGCGATTAAATGAAAACGACTTCCTTAGTTTGACAAATTTCCATCCGTATATATAGACCATCTTTTTTAAACAATAGTACAATTTTTTCTTTATTTTATCATAAAATAATAACCCTTTCTTTTCGCAAACTCCTTTTCCGTCTGTCTTTGACCGAGAGGGAAGCAAATTTAATTTAAAAGTACCTGGTTTACAAGAGTTTAATGGATATACAATATTTACTCAGTCAGTAGTAAAAGAGTAAAGGAATATTAATACCATAAAAACCCATTAAGCGACCCCGAGCAGTTATTTCATGTCCAGCTTTTTCCTTGTCAATCGTCAAGTAATTCTGTCTTCCTTAACTTCACACATTCATTTAAACTATTAATTGAGGATAGATTGGAATTTTACATATCCTGGTTCCATTTGGGCGCTTAATCAAGGGCGGTGAAGGGTTTCATCGACGAAATACGGTATTTTAATTTACAATTAGTCATGAATAACGAAGTCAGATCGAATGTCTGTGTTTCCAGATCATTATTCAAGTAGGAAAAATGTGTTTTCTCTTATGTCGAATTATTTACACAGCGTTTATTCGCGTTTGCTCAAAACTAAATTGGTACTATTTCTCCACTGCCTGGCAGCTGGTTTGAGCGCCTACACAAGAGGAACAAGAGCAAAGTTGTCTGTCAATACGAAAGATCAAGTAAGTATCCTTTTGCTGAGCTGAAACGGCCTCTGATATCCTTTCCCTGTGAAGCAATTCAAGATCATGAAAAATCCTCTCTGTGACGAGCTACTGATATACCAGCCCACCGGTACCGAGGTTGAAGATTTCTATCCATTGTACATCGTTAGCTGTGCCTTGAACGTTCTCCTGACCATTACCGCCATCTTCTCTAACAGCGTCACAATCCAGGCGCTAAGAAAAGCTTCCTCCTTGTCAAAGCCTTTGAGAACATTGCTTCTGAGTCTTTCTTTTACTGACCTTGGTGTTGGTTTACTGTGCCATCCTTTTGCCACCGCATTTCTGATCAAGTGGTCACAGCAAAACATGGAAAGCTATCCAACTTGTGCTGCCTATACCATATTTACGTTTATCACCGTCGTGCTGTCTGCAGCTTCGTTTTTCGGCGTCATATCTCTTTAGATAGATTCTTGGCAATTCATCTTCATCTCAGATACCAGGAACTTGTGAATCACAGGCGTGTTGTTGCTGTAGTAGTCTTGAAGTGGGTGTTAAGCACGTTTCTTGCGTTATCCAGATTGTTGGTCTCTATTAATATTAGTTATGTGGTTTTGCCAGTTATTACTGTGACGTGTTACGTGGCCTCAGCGTGCCTATACTTGAGGATTTATCTGGCCGTGCGACGCCACAAAAACCAAATCCAAGCCCTGCAAATACAGCAAGTAGGACCAAACGGTGAAATGGCTTCAAATGTTGCAAGCGCCAGCAAATCTGCAATCGGTGCATTCTACGTATATCTCGTGTTTTTGTTCTGTTATTTGCCGCACAGTTTTAGTCTGGCCTTCATTGCTTTGTATGGATCAAATGTACCCAGAAGGATGTCTTTAATTGCAATTTACACATGGACCCTGATGTTATTTAATTCATCTTTAAACCCTGTTATTTACTGCTGGACGTTAAGGCCCATCAGAAGCGCTGTCATGGACATACTGCGAAATATATTTTCAAGTCACAACTGAGGAAAGCTTTGACTATAAGTGGACAGTGCAATGCACGAAGCAGAAATCATTGCGCTTTACATGAAGTTCTTTTAAAACTTTTCCTTTGCCTCGTAATATGGCAACTAATTCGTGGAAAACACGCAAATCCACTAAAACTCGTACGCCAGTAATTTTAATAGGCAAATACTCCACTGGTAGGAGTAAAGGGAGTAAAAAACGAGTTCCAAGCAGAAGTAGAGGGCGAAGAAGACATCGAAGAAAAAGTTGACAAAAATCTTCTTCTGTGAACACCTATGAACGTTGGAAGTGCACACGCGTTTTCAGAACAGCTCAGCATCTAACTCTTCTCATGAATTAGAAAGCACGATTAACATGACTCTATTATTTACACACCTGTAAAAATTACTCAGTCCTAACTGGATAAAAAGGAATTTAGCTTTCCTGTAGCATCAGTGCCAAATTAAAATACGAGTACAAATTACAAAGATCTATGAAGTTAGTTGGAAGAAAGTCGAAGATTCTCGACGATCATCCGAGGCATTTTGAAGATGCCCGAAGTTCACCGAAAGCCTTCGAAGATGGTCGAATAATTAGCAAGCTTTCGAAGACCTCCAAAACTAATCCGAAGACTGCCAAAGATCACCACAAATTTCCCAACTAATCACGTGACACCCGGGCGCTGCCCGAGTCACTATCACGCATAGAAATCGAGAGCGAATAATCTAACTGTTTTAGTATAAATCTACTAGTCGTTCAAAACTTCATCGAAATCCTCTTCACAGACACTTCGCAAACGCAACAAGCGAATCGTTTCCATCGATTCATCAAAATATCAACAATTTAATCGGACGTTTTCATTTCATTTCGTTTCATTAGGTAACAAGACAACCATCAGCCTACCGCCAATAGCTGAAGCACAAGAGACGCTCTCGAATCTCACTTTATAAGTGCAAAAGATACAAGAGAGTCTGCAAGCAGTCAGAAGTATCAAAACACAAACTGGAAGTAGCCAGAATGATTCAAGTATCTCTGAGAAGTCCATCATGGAAACTGAAACAGCTAGCTTACCTATATTAAGTAGCACATGACGGCAACAATTAACCTGGCATTTGGGATCTATGCAATCGATAAACTATATGCAGAATAAAGCAAAGGGATTAGGGATAAGGGACGTTGTTACTGTAGCAACGGCTACAGTAACCTCGTCTGATCAACCGCTGTCGTTATTGGCCATAAGCAACGGGTAAATACATACATACATACAACCTTTATTTATACACGATGAAAGACGTCAAAGCTAACAAGCTTGTGGGGTCGTGTACTAATAAGATACATAAAATAACTACAATTAATAGATAAATAATTAATACAGTTAATAAAAAATTAATACAAGAATTAAGTAATTCTTATAAAAAATATAATTTTGATAACAACGAATAAGATCAATCAATCAAATCTTCCATGGGTGATCTATATCTAATGTCTCTTAACAACATTAACACACAGTTACGCAGTCAGGTGTAAAGATTAATCGATTCTATCTGTATTCACTGCAAGAATACAGGACCTTTCTGTTAATTATTTGAGAGGTAATAAATGATATCCTACAGTATTCTATAGAACTCTCTAGAATCTTGCTTCGCTCGCTTTTTATGCAACGTACCGTACAATTCCGAAAGTCACGGCCCCCGTTACTTTCCGTTTTTGCAGGCAAAGGGGACCGCTACTTTCGTGTAGTCGTTACTTTCGGATGGTTAAAAAACTTTTGTACGGTAACAGTTGTTTCAGACAAAGTGAACGTGTAACACATGAAATTTTAAAAGTTCCGTTTATGTGCGTACAAAAAAAAGACCCTAAACGTTGGTACTGTAGGGCGAAAGTATCGCGATGCAACTGATTACACTACAGTGTATCATTTGACTCTGCTGCTGGAGAAATACAGCTCATATATCATAGTTTTAAAAAAATTCAGTTAAGTTCGAAATAAAATCACAAATAATTCTTCAAGTTGTTCGGTCATGCAGTCACCCACCTCCATCCGCATTGCGCTTGAGATCAGAGTTCCCCTTTTGGTGACTGACTTCGTCAAAGGGCCGCTACTTTCGGGGGGACCGTTACTTTCGCGGTTCAATAGGAAGGTAAAAAATTAACGTTACTTTCAGGGAGCCGTTATTTTCAGAGGAGCCGTTACTTTCGGAATTCTACGGTAAGCCTTTTTTTAAGCAGCCTAGACCTTTTTAAAACTTAATATGCCAAATCACGACGAGAAAGCATTATTTTCCTTTTCACTTTGTGGCCAAAATCGTACTAGCCTATATTTGCATGTCGAATTAGACTAACTGGGTTATTCCACGACGAGCGCCACCAAGTATAGCGATGCAAACAGCGTGAGTTCTGGACTTGTACGCATCATCAGCGATCATTTAGTGTTGTCATCGAATGACTTTCCCCTCTTTTGACCTACGAAAAAACTGCCTTCTTGATCAGTCTTCTGCATCACGTGTTACCCACGTGAACTGCACGGGTTGATCTTCGCAGCAACTGTTCAGCCAGGCCATTATGGGGTCAGCGAAGTGCATCCGCCCCTCGCGGTAATTTCGATATAAAAACGCGCCAAACAGTACAACGGCGACCGCAATTGGCGCGAACATTCCCCACGCGTGCTGGGTGGTGACGCATACGCACACGCTGAAAACTGCTAAGGCTAGAAGCTGATAAGCAATACAAAGCAACTGGCAGCGTGGAATGTCGCGTAATCTGGCGCGGAATTCAAAATTCGGTCTGACTAATGTACACACGGAAGCCATTTCCTCTACGGATCCTCTGTCTACTTCCTCTATTGAGCCCTCAGGATCACCAATCAGCGGTAGATTGTCACAATCTTCAGCTTCAAGTGCGTCCTCGTTGAGATCGCCAAGGCTGCCGTATGTTCTGCGCATGATTGTAGTCTTTTTAGGTTGTTGCTTAGGATACCAAATAACCTGTTATTGTTTGAGAGGAAATAATAATAAAAAAGGTTAGCCGTCATACAACAAGTTGCGTACTGCGCGCCGTACTGCGCGCCGTACTGCGCGCCGTACTGCTACACGTATCTTTTCTGACACCTTTTTGACAACAATCTCATGGATTCCGCCTGATTCGACCAATCAAGTTACAAGAAGTTGGCAGGTGCGGGCGGTACGTTGTCATGTAAACTACACCACTCACCCTTCGTAGGGTTTGATATGTCAATTGAAACAAAAATCATCAGAAAGTTGTCAAAATGGGTAACTCTTATCCTGTCTTATTAGCAAAATGTCTGGGTCACAGAAACTATCCAGTTCAAAGTGATGAGAAACCTGTGGAACTTAATCAAGCTACCAGCCAGAAATGCAAGTTTAGAATTCTCTTAAAAGGTTCAAATGTGTGTTTAAGAACTACAAGGCGCCCTACAATCTTGTCCCTTGGTCTCTCCAAATTAGGAAGTCTACCTTCAGTACCGGAAATGAAGTGACACGCCCTTCCAAAAATAAAAAGATATTTTGCTAATCACACAGATTGAAGTTTACTGCTAGTGGCCCTTTACAAGGCTAATTGATTGAAAAAAGTGTCATCGGTTATTGTTCTAAAACCCTAGTTTTTTGAATGACTAAGAATTAGTAATAGACATCTTTGTGTTACAATTTCTTTTCACTGTGTTATACAGTGTATTGCAATCTACTTATAGCAAGTGAAAAAAAAATTAGATATGCTACCGGGAAGAAAGATCACAGCATAGCCATTAGGTGGCTCATCTATCAACATACTCTCCAGCCACTGATTACCTGTATTCCATTGATATAAGCCAGAGTACTTGAGAAATATGTCATGACAACATATTGTGGTGGCAACAGCAAAAGATAGTTTGACAGGACATCAAATGTTTTACCCATCAGCCCCAGCACAATGGAAGGTGTGGCTTGACCACTTGTTGTTCGCAGGCGCATGTTCAAAATAACCTGAAATTGACAAACTTCACCATCATGACTGGTGTCAAACTCTCTCATGTGTCCCCCTGACGAGTCTCAGTATAGATCTGCCAATTTGTAGATTGTCATAATGATATACCCGTGGAAGGAGGGAAAAGTCCTGATATTCCAATAATGAGCTATATGAGGAGGATCGACCCAAAAGCTGAGAGTACCTCAGAGCTAAATTAAGTTCGGTTATAGTAAAGTGCAGGAATTTTAATGACCACTTGAAGTATAGAAAAGGGTTAGGGAAAACTGTCGTTTTGGAATTTAAAGTGGCTTTTCCAAAAAGACTCTGTCTACAAAAAAGGCATAGAAAAGGGATGCAACTGAAGGTGCCTACTATAGGCAAGTAACAAAGAAACAATTTTCTTTGGAAGGTACACATGTATGACGGGGTTACCACTTGTCAAAAATGGTACAAAAAAGCATGAGGGTTTGAACTTCAGAGCAGGCCTCCCCTATAAAACTTTGCTTGATAACAACTGCCTCCCCACATAGTTAAGTCAGAGTTATTTGACTGGGTCCAGTTGTCAAAAAGAGGTTGAGTTAACTTTTGGTTAGTACAATTCAATGTAATACGAGTTTATTAGGTTCCCCAAGATGATCTTCATACCTAATTTACAAGAGCTAAATATGAGTATGAGTATAAGTGTAAGACACAAGTTTGTTACCCTAGGCTGACAGAGTGTTGTTCAAAGTAGGACAATTTGTCAGCTTAGTTAATTGGTTCAGTTTAAGTTGGTAAGTCCTAGTCAGGGTCATTGCATTGTGGTCCTCATGGCAAGACACTTTACTTTCATAGTACCTCACTCCACACAGGTGTATAAATGGGCACCAGTGAATTTAAATGTTGGGGGATAACCCTACAATGGACCAGCAGCCCACCCAACAGGGGGGGAGGGCAGAAGCTCCAGCTGTATGGGCCACTGGCCTGATGTAGACTTCAGCTGTTACTATGATCGCTACCCTCTACTCTTTGCTTTTGATTGAACACTTAAGTGTGCATCGGAGTTAACTCCCCTTAGCCTACAAGTGGTACATGTCTGGGCATTCTAAATCCACAGCTAAATCCAAAAGTACCAATTGAAAGGTCATTGCGTTTGAAACTGTATGGTATTAATTACCCTCTAAGGTGGTCAAGAACAAAGGTGTGCAACTTCAGGTGTGTAGTTACTTGGTAAACTTAAATTTTGGGGAGGTAAACTTTAGTGGAGGCTTCAATACAACATCAGAAAGTAAAAGATTCAGACTGGTCAAAAAAAATCAACTGCAAATCATTGGAATTTAATATTACCATAAGCTACAATGGCTGAAGATCAGCACTTAATTTTGCAATGATTGCATCAGCTTGTGTTGAAATAAATTTGCACTCTGTTGCACAAGTTGGTATATACATTCATAATAAGGCTCATCACACACTCCTCCTAAACAAACATCTGTTGACACCTACATTTTAAGACCGATTCCACATCCAATTCCTGGAAGCCAGCGGGAGGTCTGCACTTTGAAACTTTTCCATGAGATAACACAAACAAACTACTGAGTGACATTGCTTATTAAGGAGTGTTTTTGTGTCCCCAGCATTAAGCTACATCTCAAACTAAGATCTTGCTATATTGACCGAGTCTATTTTGCAAGGGGATACAGGGATCCATATTCACAGTCGTCTGGTCATCCGAGACAATTAAAAAATCGTACCGACGACCAAAACAATATGAAAAGTCATCTGCTTGACGAGTTTAGTTTGATTTAACCAAAAAATAAAACATTTCTTAAATTTTCTTATGGGTTCCCTGCATTCTAACCACTTGTTATCCATTTGGAACTTTTAGAAAACCAAGAAAGATTTGCAGCTCCATCATCATTTTGTTCCACCATCTTGGATGATGTGGTATTTCCAATTTTCAATTTGTCAACAACTGATACTCTGCAACTGCAGCTGCATCCACTGAAACATGTAGCATGATCGCATCAGCTGTTTTGATCACGACGTGGTGTTTAGGAATGTTAACACTTTGGAAAAACAATCCAAATACAAGCAGGAAGAGCGAAAGCGTTCCTTTCAGCAGGGTTCGTATGGGTCATGGAAAACCCGGAAAGTCACGCAATTTAATAATTTCATTTTCCAGGCCTGGAAAGTCATGAAATTGGAGAGTGGGTCATGGAAAGTTGTGGAAAAGCAATAAACTTTCTGAGAATGAACAGGTAAAAAAAAAAATCAAACGTTGAAAAAACAACAGACAGGTCAGAAAACCAGTTAATTCCAGTGGGAAAAAAAAACACTAGCACGCATTTTATGTGTCATAATGTGGGAAAATACCTTAAATAATAGATTGTTTTGACAATACTTTCAGAACAACTGCTTAACATAGGTCATGGAAAACTCGGAAAGATCATGGAAAAGGTCACGGAAAGTCATGGAATTTCAAAAGCCCAAAAAGAGTATGAACCTTGTTTCAGCCTCATGGCAGTCGAAGAGGCCTTGATTTTCATTTGCACCTGGATTTTCTGTGTCTGCTGACTCCTTAACATCAACTGCCACAACTACGGACATGATGTTCTGTGACACTGGCCACATGAAACAAGAAGATCTGTTAGATCTTATAACCGCGCTTTTAAAATTTAACTGTTTTCTTAGTACTACAGTCGCAATGCAGTGCATATTCCAAAGCAATGTTTGATGATTCATTGATTACTGTAGACATCACAGCACTTGATCAACACAAACTCTATTATCGCACCATCAGTCGTAGCCGTTGTGACATCTCCGATGACGTAATAGTCTTAATCTGGAACTTTCTTCGGGATATGTATGGGCATGAAGATACGAACACTATTACAAATCGCTTTCTTTCTTTAAAGTCACGATTAAATTTAATTGTTTTTTTCCCTTGAGTTAAGGGTTAGCAAAGATGTCAGACGAGTCACATAATTCAAGCATTGCGTTATCTACGGCTATCTTTAGTACGGTGGTTATTTCCCTATCAATGACGTAATCTTTGCACGTTCTGACACGTTCTTTGCTTGGCTTGCAAATATTTAATTTTCCTTCCGATCTGTGAACTCGCTGCGATGAAACAGTCAAAGGATTTACTTCATTTGCCTAAAACCACAAGAAATACTCGCAAAATTACAAATAAATTAATGACCGTCCCTTCTGCCGAAATAAACTTGCAAAGTAAACACGATCTTATTTGTCATGTAGCGAAAGTGAAAGCTGCAAGGTCAGCGCATTCCATGGCTGACGTAATACCTTTTTTCAGCGTATTTATTATTCCCTTTGAATCCAACGCTTTGGTAAAACGAAAAGAAAATATATTTTACCCACAAAAAAGAAAATAATATCCGTAAAATTGTCCGTGTATTTATGTTTTAACAGCTTCTGGCGGAAAAACATCACACGTTTCGTGACTCAAAGTTTGGCGGAGCGGAGGTCTGCGTCTGGTCACCGACAAAAAAAAAAATAATAAACCACGGGTAAACCTAGAACCGCGCTCGGCCCATGGCCGCGCGGTTAAATACTAAAAAAGTTAACTTGCTGGGTACTTACCATTTAGAAAAAAAAAACGGAAATTTCGATTGAAAGTCAAATAGAACAGTAATTTTCCGTAAAATCCGTTTGGAAATTGTGGACTACCTCCAGAGGTAGTCCTCAGAACGATGGATATTTCCTTACCATTTGGTAAATTTTTCAGTTTCCAGTCTCTCATCAGCCAAAAACAATTACGAGAAATCAACTTGCAAATGGTAAGCACCATCTCATTTGGTTGGTTTGCTGACTTTAGAAAAACCCTTACCATTATATTCAATGGTCTTCCCAACTGGTCAACTCTGACAAATGGTAAGCACCCTTTATTTACATGTTGTTCACTTGCAATTCTTCCCTATTGAACGGCAAGTAAAATATATCGCCAGGGCAAGTATGTCATCTGGCATACTTGCCTGGCTGACAACTTCGAGAAAAAACCAATGTGGATCCCTGGGGAAAGATGAAGTGTTTGTAATCCACTAGCTGAGCTGGATTATGAAAATTGTTATGAGAATCTGATCATACACAGAGACTTTCCCCATTTTGATGATCGACCTGCAAATCTCAATTTGTATGAACCATCAAAACTGTAGTTGACGAATCTTTAGGAGGTTTTGTAATTTTAATGAAGCATAATTAATTTTACACTGCATACCTGAGGAAATGACTCGATGGACCATAGCACAATTGCTAACCACTGGACTTTTTCTTCAACGTCAGTAACGGAAAGCTCCAAGCTAATCACAGCAACCCATATTAGGAAACAAACTGTCCCATAACCAACCTTCATCTGAACAGAATGCTTCGAGAAAAACCAAAACTGTAGAAGGATGATAAACTCAAGAAATGGCATGTACACCGCCGATATTCTAATGTACACAGGCAATTCGATCGAAAAAGCGAAGAAACAGTTCACTAGCGAGGCTGTAAAGTTAGCAGTAGCCCACAGAACGCTGAGGCCTTCGACCGAACGCCGTTTGCAGTTCTTCAATATTTGAGGAACCAAAACACCGAACCAAATAGTACAGCTGATATAACCGCACACATTAGCGAACGCACAGACGGCTTTGGGCCATGATTTGCGGCAATTATCGTAGAGTAAGTTAATAGCCATAATCTTATCTGCCAGTCGTCAGAGGCAATGTTCACTTAGCCGCGCGAACGAGTGAACTCGCCATCGTGAAAGAGAAACCGGAAGTTTCATGCGCGGGGATTGGGGACTAACCTGGAAAAACCTGGAAATGACTCACCAGGGAGCAAACAGGATGGGGTGGGGTTGGGAGGAGGATCTGCCGCTTGACTATACACTGGAGGGGACATTTTGTTATTTGTTACGTTTATGTAGATATAACTGGAAATCAGGAGCTTATCTGGTGGAAATCTGTTGCAAGTACAAAATTTTTAGTATTGAAGATCTTTGCCTGAAAATTCGAAAGCACCGCAGAGGCGGATAAACTGGGATAGTATTTTAAAACGCTCTTTGGGTCCTCTTTTAATTACCGCATACAATGAAAAATACTTCGAGCATTCAGCCTTTGATTGATGCTGACAGGCAGCCCAGGGAAACATATTTCCTTATTCCTTTAGCCATTTATCCCGGTCAGTCATACAACTCACAACCTCGTTCCCAGGCAGGGCTTTTACACAGCCGTGGGAACGAGGTTGGACAATGGATGTAGGAAGAACACAGATTTTACTTAATTTTTCGTTCACTCGTTCATGCCCTCATCCTAATTAAAGGCTGGTTTCCATATGATCGCAGACGATCGCGGATCGCAAAGCGCAGATCGCAGACGATCGCAAAGAGAGTTGTTTCCATATAATCGCAGACGATCGTAAGCGATCGCAAAGCCGACTGTTGCATACACATTTCGGACAGCGGAAGTGTCAAAATTACACGCGCGTTGTGCTGGCGGGAAAATCGCAGCAAACAATGTGGCGGACGTCGAGGAAGAAATTTTGCTGCAAGCAAATTTATTTCTTCTTTTAGTCAACCAATTTTGAAATTCCCTTGGCATTGCATCTCGCCCCGATCCAGAAGGTAGCGTTTTCAATCGCTTCAGATAACGACCATACGCAGTTCTTATGTTGCAGAATTTGACCTCCGCCTCAGCCGCCGATAAATTAGATTTCTCCTCGATTTTTTCCAGCGGTTAGCCTTTTTGTTTTTGTCTTTGAAATCTTTACTGTTACGGTGGGAAGCGCACTCATATCGCGCAACTTCCTCCAGAAGTTTCTCGTTACTAACGTTACCTTGTTCAACGCCTGCCATGTTTACAACAAATAAGCGGTTGCTTTGTTGCTAAGAAGCGTTGAATCATGGGTAGGAATTCAAAATATTATGGGATACGTTTTGATCGCAGATCGCAGAACTTTGGTCTCCATATGATTGCACGATCTCAATTGATCGCAGACGATCGCAGACGATCGCAGGCGATCGCAGAAGTGTGTTTCCATACGATCGCAGACGATCGCAGAACTTTTTGCGATCCGCGATCCGCGATTGTTCTATCTTCTGCGATCGCCTGCGATCGTCTACGATCGTCTGCGATCAATTGCGATCGTGCGATCATATGGAAACCAAAGTTCTGCGATCTGCGATCGAAACGTATCCCATAATATTTTGAATTCCGACCCATGATTCAACGCTTCTTAGCAACGAAGCAACCGCTTATTTGTTGTAAACATGGCAGGCGTTTAACAAGGTAACGTTAGTAACGAGAAACTTATGGAAGAAGTTGCGCGATATGAGTGCGTTTACCACCGTAACAGTAAAGATTTCAAAGACAAAATCAAAACGGCTAACTGTTGGGAAAAAATCGGGGAGAAATCCAATTTATCGGCGGCTGAGGCGGAGGTCAAATTCTGCAACATAAGAACTGCGTATGGTCGTTATCTGAAGCGATTGAAAACGCTACCTTCTGGATCGGAGCGAGATGCAGTGCCAAGGGAATTCCAAAATAGGTTGACTAAAAGAAGAAATAAATTTGCTTGCTGCAAAATTTCCTCCTCGACGTCCGCCATATTGTTTGCTGCGATTTTCCCGCGAGCACAACGCGTGTGTAATTTTGACACTTCCGCTGTCCGAAATGTATGCAACAGTCGGCTTTGCGATCGCTTGCGATCGTCTGCGACTATATGGAAACAACTCTCTTTGCGATCGTCTGCGATCTGCGCTTTGCGATCCGCGATCGTCTGCAATCGTCTGCGATCATATGGAAACCAGCCTTAATCCTTCAATCTCTCATTCGCTTAATAGTTTATTTTTTCATTCTGCCTTACGTTCACATTTTCATTTTCTTAACCTGCAGAACAGGCGGATTAGCAGGGCAGAGAGCGAAACGCGATACACGAGCGCGGATTTTTTTCGTCTCGGGCTTCGCGCTCGTTGGCGCGCTCCGCGCTCGTGTATCGCGTTTCATTCTCTGCCCTGCTAATCCGCCTGTTCTGCAGGCTACATTTTCTCAGCTTTTCATTGGTTCATTATTTCCGTCCCCTCACTCATTCTCCCTTTCAGTTCGTTGTTCCAGTTTAATAAAATAAAAAGAAGGACCATTATGAGACGAACTTGGCTTCTACAATTTTATTAATTTCCTTTAACCTCGTTACATTCCTTTCTGAACAATTCAAAATATTTCATTCTCGTCTTTATAAAGTTGAGGGAAAGCAACTTAATTTTAGCAGTTTACACAGTGTGGATATATATTTTTGACACTGAAAAGCAATATTTTCTGTTCTACCGGTCTGAGTATTCGCTTAATATTATTCATCGTGTTTCAACTTGACGTCATATGAGTTTTAGTAGATCACTCTTGAGTCATTTTATCCGTTACTTGCATGGACGTTGACCTTAAAAGAAACGAAAATGAAAGAAAAAAAATCACAGTTAGATTGTGCTGCGTTGTTATGCTTCGAGAGAAGCTTTTTCTGGAAGATACTCGCGATATCGTAAAAAATTTCCACACGTGTTTGCATATTAATTTATCAGAAGTCCAAGGCAGACCTGTACGTACTCTAATACCATTGATTTAATTAAAAAAGAAAATTAAATAAAAAAGAAATAAAAACTGAAAAAAGACAAGGCAAAAGCCATATAGGCATATCTAACTTATTTAAAATTGCACTTGCTATACTAGAAATAAACTTTCTGTGTCTTACATTTAACAATTATTGGACGAGATTGAGCAAAACATCATGATTTGTCAGTGGAGAGCAGATCAATTACTAGTTCCGAGGCCGAAGGGTGAGGCTAATAATTAACTGATCAGCGACTGACAAATGATATTTTTCGATAACTAAGCCCAATAATTGTTTTCTTTTTTGACCACAATTGCCATTTTTCACCGAAGTGTGGCTACAATTACGCATGAGCAGAAAATTATTTGCAGCAAAAAGTTTAGACGGAACGCAGGCTCAGGCCATTGTTTGCAAGAAGTTATTTGCAAGTCACCTGGTGGGCACTCAGCGAATGAAACGGAAGAAAAAATGCATCGAATCATAATAGCTCCTTTCTTTGGAAAACAAGGAAACGATATCGCTTCTTAGCCAATTGAATCACATATAAACTTGATTAAGTCAATCGCTACGTGGTTCCGTCGATAGCAGACATTTTTTGCGACTGTTTATTTGGTTCTGATTGGTTTTAAATCACTCTTTTGTTAATGAAACCCGAGTGCAAATTAATTTGAAATACTAACGATGTTAAATAATTTGCTTATTAAAGCATTTGACAAGAGAGATAAAAAGTATTGTCAACCGACGTTTCGGTGCATCAAGCATCAGTTTCAAGACTGAGGTCGTTAATGTTAGAGTCAAAGTTGTTATTAATGTAATCTAGGCATACTGCAATCCATTTCGAACCCAACTCGTAAATAACAACTTTGACATTAACATTAACGACCTCAGTCTTGAGAATGATGCTTGATGCATCGAAATGTCGGTTAACGATACTTTTAGGATTTCTAGTAAAATGATTTACCTTATAAACCGGACGATAACCTGCATGGTAAGTTTGCGCTTAGCTGGACTTTGTTAGCTGTTTATCAATCTTTTGCAAATCAACATCTGCCTCCTTAGAGTCTCTTTCCTCTCTTTTTTTGGCAAGTGTCTTCTCAGCCGCTGTAGTGCTGGTGGCCTCACGCTTCTCAGTTTTTTTATTCTCGGACGTACTCCGACCACCTCGAGGTCCAGCTTTCTCAGCCTTGCTGTTGCTTACGCTCCTTCCTCCGCCTGGCCCTGTGTTACTCGCTCCACTGTTGGTCCACATGGTACCCTCTGATAAGATGGACCTCCCACCTCTCGGACCAGACATAGAGTTAATGACTGCGTTCCTACCTCCTCGAGGCCCACTTTCCACGGCACGTCCTCCTCGAGGGCCGTTTGATATTTCAAAGTAGGCGGCACTGCGTCCCCCGCGAGGTCCAGAGATGTCCCGTCCGCCACGTGGCCCACTGAAAAGTCTATACTCCACACCTCGTCCGCCACGGGGACCCGCCTCAAATTCTATACCCCTACCCCCGTGTGGCCCTGTTTCATAATAAATAGCCCTTCCTCCCCTTGGGCCAAAATCATAGTATCCATCACCTACGTAATCAACGGTGCGACCTCCCCTTGGTCCAAAATCTATTTCCTCCAAGGCTCTACCCCCTCTGGGACCATAAATGTCCACATAGCCCAGGCTTCTTCCACCACGGGGTCCAAAGATGTAATCAAGGTCTCTTCCCCCACGGGGACCATCGTATTCTGCAGACCTTCCCCCTCTTGGGCCATAAACGATATCATACAAAGTCGATCGACCGCCGCGTGGACCCTCGAATAGAGATCTCCCACCACGAGGGCCAAGATCTAATGATCGACCTCCCCTTGGACCATCTCCCACAGATCGACCACCCCGGGGACCGAACGCTAAAGACCGACCACCCCTGGGACCATTTTCAACAGCCCTACCTCCTCTAGGACCGAAATCGATTGCTCTTCCACCACGTAGACCATACGTTTCCATGGATCTGCCACCACGAGGACCATGTAAAAGAGATCTACCGCCTCGGGGACCATATCCTATTGCTCTTCCTCCCCTAGGTCCATACTCTATAGTTCTACCACCCCTAGGGCCGTATTCTATTGCTCTCCCACCCCGAGGTCCGTAATAAATTTCTCTACCGCCCCTGGGGCCGTAATCAATTGCTCTACCACCTCTTGGACCGAAATCTACTGCGCTTCCACCCCGAGGACCAAAATCTACTGCTCTCCCACCCCGGGGGCCGAATTCGATTGCTCTACCACCCCGAGGACCATAAAACACAGATCTTCCTCCGCGAGGACCGTATTCAATGGCTCTCCCACCTCTTGGACCAGAATTCACAGCCCTGCCACCCCGTGGACCGAATAACACTGATCTGCCTCCCCTGGGACCGTCATTTTCAACTGACCTGACTCTCTCTTCCCTGGGGTTTTTGACTCCCACATCCCTACCTCCTCGTGGGCCACTGGCAGCAGACTGGGTATCTCTTCCTCCACGGGGTCCGCTGGCTTCATCCGAAGAAGCTTTTTTCACTGAGATTGCTCGGCCTCCTCTCGGACCTGCATCGGCTGCGGTGTCCCTGCCTCCTCGCGGTCCATTCTCTGCTGTTGATTTTGCGTCTAATTTTTGTTCTGTTGTTGTAGATCTCTTTGTCTGTGATCCATCAACAGCTCGTCCGCCTCTTGGTCCATCATTGTTCACTGCTCTGCCACCTCGGGGTCCCGTGTTCGTATTTAAAGTTACAGATTCGTCTTCTGCAGACCTCCCTCTGGGTGGTCCATTGTCGTTCTCCGCAGACCGCCCCCCACGAGGTCCATTGGAGTTCTCCACAGATCTTCCTCCACGTGGTCCAGCCTCACTCTCAGCAGATCTTCCCCCTCGAGGGCCATCGTAAACATACCTCCCCCCTCGGGGACCATAGTACACACTCCTACCTCCCCGAGGACCAATGAAGTCAAATGAACGTTTGTAGTCTCGGCCGTCCCAGCTTTCTTCTCCGTTTTCATAATAGTCCACCGGCGGCTCAAATGGGCCATACCATTCTCCGTAACTGGGGTTCTCAGGGTAGTAAAGCTCGTATTCCCGTCCTTCAAAATCCCTGGGATAAAATGACCCGTAGTATAACAACTCACTGTTGGTACTCTCGGCCCGATTTGCTTGATTTTCCTGGTTTTCTGCTGATCTCCTTTCCGCTCCTGAAACTCGGTAGGAGTTTTTCACCGATCCAACATTGTTGTAAAATACTTCGTCTCTTTTTGCGACTGTTTTTTTCTGCTCCACACTTTGAGCCACTTGTTCGTCGGCAGTTGTTTCGCGAAGGAATAAGGCGCAAATGAGAAACGCCAGTGCTTCCGTCTTCATGTTGGGCGAGTTGGTGAAGTTCGTTGTCACTTTGCCGACAACTCTCTTTGCTCTCACTCACCACTTCTCAAGAAATTCTGCGTTTGTGTAGTTGAACAAAGCTAGTTCTTGACGCGTTTTTTCGATCAGAAGGCGCCAGAACTTTGAGTAATGGAAAATTTTATCCTTCTGTCTTTATATCTTCATTGCTTCAATAATTGATGATCTCTTTAACGATTTTCATTTCACGCAATGTGACATGTGCGTAACACTGTCTTACGCTAGCGATAAAACCACAAGGACTCGCCACTACTTGATAACATGGCTCAAAAACAATCTATATTTCTCTTTGCTACAATCCTCAGTAAACGTACTGTATTCTACTTCTTTCTATTTAAACTAAAAGCACAAGTAGCCTGTAAAGAAAATGACAGTATTGGGATAAACTTTGATAATTGTGCTCTAGTTTTGCACGTACTCTTGGTCAGTCTACGCCAGATGGGCGAATATTTTCAGTGGTTTCAATCGTATTGATCAACTAAAAAAGGCTATCAGGATCGATAAGGAAAGCTTATTCCTTTTTATTCCTTGATGAAGCTCTTCTTGTCTGTTCCTCGTAGAAACCATTAATGCGTAATCTTAAGAAAAAAAAATAGCTGCTTGTTTTGCTAATGAGAAAAACTGTTTCGTGGATTTTAACGTTGCGTTTTACTGAAAAGTGTTGGAAATTGCGCGCTTGATTTTATTGACAAATTAAAACCTCATACTGAGATATAGACCAACTTCGTGGCTGATTTATTTACAGCTTCAGGTTCAACAGTTCAATTCAGGTCTCAAAAGGTGAACAATTGAAGTTTAAGAATCTAGTGAAGAGGTAATGAATATAACAGAGTTAACAACAATAAATTGTTATTGCTTAAGTCAGTGTTGTTCTGTAGAAATTCGAGTCTTTGTAGACACAAGCCGGATTTATCCTTAATCGACCTTTTTAACATCGATTGATTCAGTTCAAAGGTTCACTACAATGTCTCCGCCTGAAGTACATAATAGCAGCGAATTATCTACATAATTCTTGATTTTTTCGCTCGCCTCCCTCTGCATAAAACATGAGACTGAAGTTGTTATTTGGCGGGGAGAGATATTACCAAAGCACTGAAAGCCGTCTCACTTGAAGATGAATTAGTCCTCAATGTATGTTTTCCGAATCTTTCTTGTTATACGTCGAACGTTTAACAACACTCAACTTCCGAAAAACGTCCACACTAATTTCAACCTGAGACTTGCTATATTCGTTGTTATTAGGATTTTCTATTTACCAGAAACCCGTTGTGACCATAAAACTAGTAATTGTAATTTTGGAGCAAACATTGGCAACTAATGTAAATCGCCGATTCGACCAACCGACGGATTATAATTAAACCGGGACAGCTGACTTGACTTCCAGCTTTAACATCGATTTTTCTTATATAGATGTTTACTTTTATTTGGTCCATTTCGGATTTGTGTATTTCAGTTTGCGGCCTCTCTCTCAAAAGGCCATCACCGTTCAACGGCTTCTTGACCGACTCGCGATCTTTTACAGTTAGGGTATAATCTTCTTCAATCCGGTAAAAATGACTTCGTGTTTTCCCCTGATTTATAAATTCCCTAAATTTAGTTTAAATTCTGCCTTCTTTAGTATTTTTCAACTGGTAAAATTTACTGAAATATTTGCGGTGACACTACAATGACTTCGTAATGAACCTATTTGTGCGTTTCTTACTGCGCAGACGCAATCTACTACGTCACTCTTTGGAAATCTATTTTCAACAACACCATTCTTTTACGCAATTTGCATCAAAGAAAAAACTGCGTTACCAAAGTCAGAAACTTCGTCATCACCATCACACTTGTTCCTGTGTGGTCTGGCTACACCTGGGCCACCCCGAATGACATCTGCGATTGAAACGACCACAAAACACAGACGTTGTGCAAGGGGCAAATTTTCCTACTCGTTCTTGCACGTCCTAAAAATGGCAATCGCGGTTTTGTAATCAGAAAAAACCACAGGAATGTTTTACGTCCAGTGAACGTAAATAGTAGCAAGAATACGTAAAACGCAATTATTTTTATGCTTTTATCGTACCCGCTAGCGTTTTGCGTCTTAAGCCTTTGTTTGTTAAGTACGCTGACGCCATAATATTTAGAACGCGTTCAAAAATGGGAAAATACATGCCTGCATAGGCAATATCTTTTAAATATAACGCTTTGTTAACTTACGACATGATTGACAAACCTCCATCGAAACAAGACGAATCTTCATATCTTTATGGCTTTTCTTTCATCATCTTTTAGTACTCAAGGACAAACAGGTTTGGGTCCCTTTTCTTTAGAATTCACAGTCAACGAAAAAAAAAATCGTTTCAAAGATTTCGTCTACTAATGCAGAGATTTTGTTAGTGACAATAATGAATTAAGCTGTTCATTTTTTGCTCTTCGTTTTTAGAATAACGATAGGAAATTGTCCAAACGGTGTACACAAAAAAGCCATGCTGTGTTTCGGGGATATCTGATTTAAACTTTCGGAAAGTTATGAAAAAAAAAATTGTTTCGATCAATAAAATTGCGTATTTCTCCTCCAAACTTCAATTGACGTTCGCAACTAGCACTTATTAGAAAGTGACCGTTGGAGATCTGTTTTCTTAAGCATCCTTCATCTTTTTAAGTCTATAGATCAAATAACTGACAACTGACAAAACCTAGCAATAATTTTAACTGACAATTTTCAAACAGCCAGATTCAAGTTATCCAGATCACAGTGGCCCCAGTGAGTTGATCAAAAATTAGCGATCAGTATTAAAGAAGAAAACGTCTGTTTAACAAACGACGTCAATTGCCTGAATGAAAAGCTGAAAAACTGATGCGATCACATTGTTACAAAGCACAAAAGAACAGGATTTAACATCTGAAATAACGCTATCCACAATACAGATTAGAAACTGTGTATTTAATTTCTGTATTTATTTCAAGGTTAAACCCACTTTTTTTTCCTTTCGTTTTCTTTAAAGTGTCTACTGCTCCTGTTTGACATTTCACTCATTCATTAAGCGGGTCGCTTCACTTAGCAAGCACTTCTGAGTTTCTAGAGTTACACAAGCACTACGTCCAGCCCATCAAAAGGAGTCCTTTCAGTCCACAACGTGAAACAAAATGGTTAAACAAGATGCCGCGATTTATAATTTTATTGCATTTTCCTTCGGTGGCATCTGTCACTCACATTTGTTGACCAGGGTAGAGCTATTTCAATGTGTCAAAGTGTGGTAAAATTAAACACAAATAGGGGGAAAATCGCAATGCAAAAACACAAAAATAGGAATTTGGTCAAAAATAAATTAAAAACGGCAATATTTGGCAGATTTCCGCTATTTTAGAATATCACCTTTGGTTTTAGAACGTGTTAATTTTAGGCCCACTCCCAAATGAACCAAATAAAACGAAAACAAAAAAAATGGAATCACACCAATTAAGAGTCCACCGCTCAACTACACTAGAAACGTTTATTTCATACTTTGATGTTTGATCATAGTTCACAGACTAATGGCCTGTTAATATGGAAAAGAGTAGAAACTATGTATTTAATTTCTGCATTTATTTTAAGGTTAAACCCACTTTTTTTCCTTTCGTTTTCTTTAAGGTGTCTATTGCTCCTGTTTAACATTTCGCTCACTTATTAAGCGGGTCGGTTGACTTAGCAAGCACTTCTAAGTTTCTAGAGTTATAGAAACACTACTAGTTACGCGATTGCACTAGAAACGTTCATTTTACTTTGATCACAGTTTATAGACTAAGAGTCTGTTTCTTTGGAGAAGAGCAGTCCCTGACGATAGGGTTACCTTCTTTTCAAGCGATCTTTTACCGAACGTTTATATGGAAAAAGTTGTCGCTGCTGACCCGGCCAAGCCAAACAGTGATCCTTCCTAGTTTCGTGCATGCTCGATATGCCTCGATGTGTTCCTGGTAAGCGAATTAAACATATCCAAAGTGTTCACACGTAAAATGTTTGCTCGACCCCCAGGGTCACTCTACCTTCAAAGCGAGTGAACCTTTGTTCAGTCATCCTAGCCCCCAGTTGAGGCAACTTCCCGATTTCTCAAATGGAAAGTTCGCTCCATTAATAAAGAAATGTATCACTGCGCCTTTCAATTACAGGTTAACTCTGAAGTTCAAAACCTAACTAACTTTTGGCGGCAGACAATCATAATTAGTCAAACAAAAAAGTTTTAAAAAAATTACAGAAATATTGTTTCCTGAGAGGTCCGCTACGATGACTGGCGGAAGCAAAACACAAAACCGTTTTTGAGCAGAGTTGGCGTGTCATTGAAAGGTGCAGTAAAAGTTCTCTCGCCTGAGGAGACTCGGTATGGAGGGTGACCCTCTAGTGACTTGAGACGATTTGTCTCTACGCTGTATATAGAGGCAGGTAGCCTGCGAACGCAGACGTATTTTCGGCTGTCGCTTGTCTCCGCCGAGACAAGCGACAGCCGAAAATACATCTGCGTTCGCAGGCTAAGGCCCAGGCTAATTTTAGAAACTTTAGGTGCATGGAAGAACATTTTAAACTGCCTTACGAGTTCAAATTAAGTTTTACCTTAAGATAGTAGTTGAACTCAATATAGGGATCATGTCCAAAACTACGACTTTTAAATAGAGAAGGACGTGTGGATAAATTCCCACGACAATGTATTTTATCTTTTCAGAGATATTTGCTCCTTCCTTTTGTCATAATTTTATCTTTGTCCTTCCTTCCTCCAGAGTTTTATGTCCAAAAGTCACCAACAGAAAAAGAAGCTGCCAAAAGCTATTTGCAAAATATTAAGAAAACAAACTATACCACATGGAAGTAATGCGTCACACATTTCATCTGACACACTCGAGGGCTTCATCCACATAATTGACAGAATGAAATACATGTATTGCAACCACAGTTCCTTCTATTATAACAGACTTGAAAGTTTACGCCAGGCTTGTACAGATCATGTCTAAGGCACAGCACCACATGAAACTACTACTTAAGACTATGACTCAGGACTCTCGGAGAAATGAAAGGGTAAAAGTACACACACTTCACATTTAGATATACTAACATCTTAAAGATTATAAATACTAGGATTCATCTATCCATTTTTTTGCCTTTGGCCAGCAATAAAAGAAGGTCAACACACTGTAACTGTGTATGTGCCCTGATACATGTAACTTCTACTTCCAACGAACACGTACGACTCTATTTCTAATCAAATTCAGTGACCGACCGCCTGATCGACTGATCGACTGACCCACTAGCTGACTAATTGATTAAATTCAGTAATTAGAATCATGAATCCTACATGTGAAAATGACCTAACATATGTACATGTAGAAATCCAAACTTCCTTAAGCGTAGGAAGCAGACTTAGGGCGCAAGAATGGCAATAAATAATAGGACATCTTGACGTTCATTTAGCCATGTATGAATACTTTGGGTGTAATGTGGTGTACATGTATGTCCTCTCTGAAAATGCTACAATCTACAGTATGGCATAAAAGTCCTTTAGATTCATTTTCGGTTTTTTATCATATCAGAATGATGTAAAGGTTGCTTAGCAAATACTTCGACCTACACTACATTCATTCAATTTTCAAGGATAGGACTCTTGTAAGATAACACACATTTCCCTGGGGAGGGCGGAAACTCTCATATGAAAAGGTTGAGGATGCTTGTTGTTTCACTTAGGGGTATAAATCAAGGAATCTGGTCTTGCTTTGGGTGT
This sequence comes from Orbicella faveolata, assembly GCF_042242905.1. NCBI lineage: Eukaryota > Metazoa > Cnidaria > Anthozoa > Scleractinia > Merulinidae > Orbicella > Orbicella faveolata. Next base: position 4,458,206 of record NW_028301577.1, read on the forward strand.
TCATGACAAAACGCCACTAATTTTAGCTGTCAAAGTAGCTTTTAAGGTGTACTTGAAGAGTTGACAATGAAAACAACACTTACATTTCTGATTTTTTTTTGGTATGATTTCTGCCGTTCTCTCAAGTTCGGTCTACTAGTCCGGGCTCTTTTTCAGAACAGTGGCTGGTAATCAAGCCTATTCTGTTTTAAGTGGTATCTTTCAGGAGTCAAATAAAGATTGAGCCACACCTAGGTTAGCCTCCTTTAAAGGTTTTATTCAAATTTTCCGACGACCACCCCAACTTTTTCGTATGGGAGTCCCTCAGCCGGGCCACATTTACCTGCATGCTGTACTTTGTCAGCTAACCAATGGATTGCCAATGGTATGTACTATTTTGTACATGATGAATCATTTTCAAGAATATTTACAACATGTGATGATGAAAATTTTAAGTTACAGTTAATACATTTCAATAAAATTATTATGCTCTTCATGTATAATATACTAACTACTATTGCTAATGTATTATTAATAATCAATAAATATATATTACAAGAAATTCATTATAAATCAAGACCAGCATAAGCTAGGCCCACTACAACCAAGTACAGCAGCAATAAAAATCCTACAAGAATCCACCAGATACTATATTCACCTGAAAAATGATTTCAAACATTGTATTGTTAGTTCATATGGAGTGATCATCAAGGTGAGGCTAGTTCTGAAAAGGAATAGTGGAGCAGAAGACTTCTTCAAAAGTCAAGTGAAAAGTGTTTTGTAAGTAGATGCCATGCATGCTAACTCTGGTCCAGTGAAATGATTGGTCAGCTTGGCTGGTATTACATGTACATGGTATTACATGTACATGTAGCTGTAAGACTCATACTTATGTATATTTTGTCAATAGTGATTGGTCAGTTCTGATAAGTTTTTGTTCATCCGTTACATAACTGACATAAAGTTGTACTGTTTGACTTCCATTGTCAGTTTGGTTTATGTTGTGAATAAGTCATCTGTCTGATAACTAACTAGGAGGGGACAATCGGAGGGATGGAGAGGAAAAGGAAGCAAGGGACTGACAGACAAGCAGAAAGGCAGACAGACAGACAGACATACTTAAAGTTAGACAGATGGATGAACGAATAAACATTAAATTAAAAAAAACTATTACATGTAGTTCCTAATAAAAAAATATTGCTCTGTCTTGGTATATCTTGTTACGTGTAAGCAACAATAGACACCATACCTCTTCTTTTGAGTGTGGTAACTTTACAGGTGTTATCAGCAGATATACTGAGCACTGCAAACTCATTGCGAAGCTGGTTGTTCACTAGTTGAGAGTCGGGAAGAAATGCCAGTCCTGTTACAAAGATGTTATGGACACCCTTAAGTGTAACCAGGGGCTGCAGAGAAATAATGTACAACTGTAAGAGACATGAATCCCTAATCACATTAGCAAGATGTAAGGAGCTGTGACATCTGATAATAATTATTATAATCTTCTCATTTTATTCTGATATCCCTTACATTGCAATCTGTCACAAGAAAATCAGAAGTTATGACTTCATCTTATTACTGTAAAACGTTTATTTTGTAAGCAAGTTCCCATTGCCATTGCTTCTGTGGTTTGCTTAACCTAATAACATTGAGGCTAAAGAGGGAGGAGAAGGGTGATATGTGAAGGAGTTGGCTGCAGGGATTAGTACTGTTAAAGTACATGTTGTCCGGTTTCACACTGGTAGCTTATTATGAGTTTATTCAGTGTTCTCAGTTGAATCTATAACCCATAACACCCATGTTATGCATTACATTGTAAAGAAATTCTGTTCACCACGTTTTTAGAAGGTGTCACTTGTCAAAGTCGCAAACCATCATTTTAAAGACAATTCATCAGTCCAAGGTGGTAAACTGACAGTTCAAAGTGGCAATTGAAGTTCCAGTTTAAAGCAGTGAACCATTATTTCAAGAGGTTATCACCAGTTTAAGCTGTCACCTAGATTTTGTTAGAAAGTTTTGGGAATGTCTTAAACAAAATATAACGACTTACGTGTAAAGAGTAAAGAAGTAACTGTAGGTCATTGATCAAAGCAGCTACCCTGTATAATTAATTTACATTCTTGGGTGAAAGTGTTACTTAATGTCAACACTAACCGCAAGACTCCATGCTATATAGACTGAAATGTCACCTTCAGCTGTCCCAACTCCAACAAATGTGCCATTTCCACTATGGAAAAGTGTTAAACAGCAAAAATCAATGGTTACATGTACATGTAAGTTGTTAGTTTGTTGCTGAATGTTGGGTTGATCCTGGTTATAACTTGTAATGAGTGATTTGGTTTTACTGTTATTATTTACTTTTGGTAGCTTACATGTAAATAAATGGAGGGAATATATTGGAGGGCACACACTTCTCCATTAAACTGTGTTGAGAGGGCAAGCCTGAAGCTGTCCAAACACCGTTTGTTCTTGGCTCATGAAAAAATACATATTAAATGATTCAAACAATGCTGCAATCTCTTGAAACGATAGAAGCTACAGGTTACCAGAACCAATGAAACTACAGGTCTGGAGGAGGCACTGGACTGCTCTGTTGAGAGGAACTAATATTTGTGTGAAACGTTTCGACATGCTGATCCACATTAACAACCATTGAACAACTATGCCCTGCTCAGCCAATTAGTACATTTGCATGTAAATCATATAATTATTTTCCGTATCCTCAAAACACATCTGCTTCGCCATTCATTAGTAACGTCAGGAGAAGTCAGATTATGATCATATTTGAAAGATATCTAAATACTATGTACCTGATAGCCATTTGTGTAAGAGGTTCTATTCCAGCCGGCTGACTCATTTGCGGCAGCCATTTTGAACAGTCCCACTTGACCAAGTATGAAGGTGTTGGAGACTTTCTATTGAACTTGGATGGCACATTTATTGTATAAAGACTCACTTCTTTTTTCTCATTAGTAGCAAATCTGTGAAGAGAATTTCAAAAAAAAAATTTAATCCTATCGAAGCTGCTCACAGAGAGAATCAGTGCCTCGGATGAAGGAATCTTTCTAAAACGTTTGGTAAATTCAGGATGACTTACATGTACATGTAACAGTACTTATTAAGTCATTTTATTTTGCAACTGTGCTTGTAGGTGAATTTTGAAATTATTGCAACTCATAAATGTAACCTTAGCGGTGTCTGAATTATAAAGGTACATGTAGCAATTATTAAATTCTGGTTCTCTGGGTGCAAGTGCACTGTTTGTTATATTACAGAGGAGTTTGTAAGAAGAGGTTTGTATTGACTGTACTTACAGCTTCCTAACAATTTTCACCAAACTTAACAGAGGGAAAAACTACAAATATCCTGTACATTGTGCATTTATACTCTCAAAGACTAGTCAATAGGCTTAAATTGTAGAACTTGTTTTCATTCTGACTGCTTAACAAGTCAGGATTTCAGAAATTCAATGAAAAATATTGCATTTAAACATTTTATTTCACTGTAACTGACTGTAAAATTTTTTTTTTCAATAGTTTAGTACTTATTTAAGTGCATCCTACCTGCAGGCTCTTACTCTAAAGAAATCATCCTGATTATTCACAGAAAAATAGAGCTGAAATTGTTTTTTCCCTTCTTCTAGTCTCCATACATATGCTGTCGTATCTCTGGAGCATGTTACAAACTGAAAAAATATAATATAATCATGAAATAAATTATCAGACTAGAAATAATATTAATTTTAGGTCAGAATGATTTTGAACCACATGCACAGTTACATAAATGCAAATTATTTGAATTTTATTTTTTCATTGTCTTAGGGTTATAGTTGCCTGGTAAATCTGGGGCAAAGGAAAATAAACTTAAAACTAGATATAAATCACTTTGATCTAAATTCATATAAAGTACACATGTAATATATGTTTCAAACTCAAATCGCTGGTTCATTTTTCTTGTTTCTGCTACCAGTAGCTATGGAATACAGACATAAATACCAGGAAACTACAGTGGAATAAAACCTTTATCCCTAAAGTGTTAGAGACTGTTAAAAAAACTTCACCTGACGTGAATTAGGATGTACATCAAGGTCATCGACATCAGTTACGTGGGCTTTTATATCATGAACACTTTCAAGGGATGGATACTGGAACAAAATAGAGAAAAAATAAAATAAAAAGTTACACACTTCACAAAACCAATGAATTTAAGTTTTGAAGCCAGTTCCAGAAATACAGTAAATGAAAGGTTGCAAGAGTTTTCATTTAAATTAAGTTCACATACAAGTAGAAGAACTGAGGATGTGAAAAAATGAAGTAAGGTTGCAAGATTTTTCATTTATTATTAATATAAAGTAAGGTACCATTCAGACATGTACCATTCACTAGCAACTCTGCAGTTTCCTCTCCAAATCATTGAGGGATTAATAATCAGGGCTGTCCTCAAGTTTAGAGTCACCTGTCACCTTGTTCTCCACACCACTAGCAAACTTGTTACTCTGGAGGTGAATTCTATCAACAACAGACAATTTCACCCGTACCATCAAGGGAAAATCAAGCATACATATGTAACAGGTGTTACGGGTTATGTCCCTTAATTACAGCCCTGAATAATAATTTATTGGTTTTGCACATGCTGATAAGAGTGTATTTACTTCTTGCATGCACACATAATGAGATATCATTTGTTTGCAGGGAGATCAATTCTAGTTTCTCTTTATAACATGACCACATTGTCAAGCAAGCAGACTGTAAGATAAACTACCATACTTAGGAAAGGGAGGATATTGTCTTGATCTAAACTATTACACATTCAAGGATCATATTCTCAAAACATGCATTACAGTAATTAACAGGAACAATTCCCAACCACTAAGGAGAATTCAAATTTTGAACATGGAATTACCTTGAGAACTCTGACATGCCCATCAGAGCCACCTGTAACAATGTAGTGCCCATCTGCCGTGAATCTTACAACTTTCTGAAACCCTACATCATCATCATCTTTAGAGTCACCATCTTCACTAGAAACTGTCACCTTTGATTCCAGTTCTTTTATTGTGAATTTCTGGGTCTTTTCTTTGACAACAACCTTGTTTTTTCCTTTCACTTTCTGAGAGTTTTGAACTTCTTCCTTGACATCAAGCTCAAGCAACTGGCATTTATTATCCATTCCTACAGCAATAACATTTGATGTCGGGTAAATTGCACAGTTCATGATGGGTCTTCTCCCAGCTTCAAAATTATGAACTAGGGTCACTTTAAGGTCTTTACCATTTCTACCAAGCTTGTAAATATTCTGAAATTAAGAAAAAGTAATAATAGAGTACAGTTAAGTTAAAAATCCTTTCAGTGTGGTTGGTGTACACAAGATCTTTGTCGCTCCTGCAGAACCAAACATGAACAGGTTCCCCTCCCTTTCCTCAAGCCTTAACCCCAGTTACAAATTATTTTACACAGTCCAAGATAAACAGAGCCAAGATCATTATATCCTTTGGACAAGTCTCAATCATGGAATGCTTTCCAGCATCTTATCAGGCTGAACCTGAACTATTCACTGGTAACCATTCTAGACATGTTCTCCTACATTGAGAAAGTCACCAGCCCTGAACCAGAACTATAAAAGTACATTCTTTCCCAAAAATGTTTCAAACATGTTTGTTCAACATTCATCCGTCTTCTCTAATCAAAGGTATTTTAATGATTTTTCCTAAAACGTTAGCATCTATAGAATATCTGGATACTCTTCTGCCTAATAAGAGCAGCTTATACAGTAGAACCCTGTTAATCCGGTAACCAACAGGCCACAAAAATCTGGTCATATTAAAGGAGTGGCTGTATTAAAGGGGTTCTTTAAACAAAAAAAAAATGACTGACTAAGCTTTTGTTCGGGCCAGAATAAACTGGCCGTAATAACAAGGTGGCCATATAATGAGATGGCTATAAGGCAGGGTTTTCCATCTTGTATCTGTGCTGTTAATTCAGCTGCATCTAGTAGTTGGTTAGATATATGACCCTAGTGACAACCATTATCTTTAACATAAAGGTGGTTGCTAGTGGTCATATACATGTACAAGTACATTAAAAGTCTCAGAGGCTGTAAAAATTACTTTTCCAAAGAGAGAATAGTTTATTTTGACAACAGCCATTTACACCCTGTATATTAGACTACGTGTGGGCACATTTTCCTTTGTAGCATTCTAAAATATTATGTTTTTCTCCTTATAGTTTATATTATACAAGTAGGCAATGCCACCTCTGCATACTCATTAACACTTGAGAAATAGAAAACATGTCCCGTGTTTCTATCGAGTTATAGAAACATGAGTGGAAGTTTGGGAGACTGAGAAATGCTGTGGGAACACGAGCCGCAGGGCAGTGTTTCCCCAGCTTTTTCGAGTTCTTCCAAACTTTCACGAGTGTTTCTATCACTTGATAGAAACACGGAGAACATGTTTTCTATTTCTTTTAGAAAACACCGCAACGAAATAAAGAAAAACAGCTTGTTTACTTTGATCATCAAAATGTAAATTCTCTTCGCTTGCACCATCATTACATCAACAGCTCGTGCTAGTTCTGTGTTTCTATTGAGTTATAGAAACACAATTTTTAACCAACCAGTGCATGTATTTTCTTAGGACTGCTTTCTAAAAGTGTATAGATCTGCACTTTTAATTTTACTCAGCTGTAACTACTAGTTGCCAATATACAAACTGTACGACCCTCAGTGAAAATCATCATCTTTTACGATAAAGGTTGTCACTACTAGTCACATACAAGTACAAATATATTGGAAGTCCCAGAGGTTGTAGAAAATTCTCTTTCGAAGGAAAAATAGATTTTAAATCGATGAAAACCATTAACACCCTATATCAGACTACATATAGGCGTAAAGTGTATTTCCTTAAAAGTTTAAGCCACAGTGATACAAGAACACGATTACAGTTGTACAGTCAAATAATTTTGGAAACTCTCAATAGAGACACTGCTCTTTTCCAGTAGAAAACGTTATCAACAGAATCTTCTACCTATTTTGTCAGTCAGGTTTCAACAGTACTTTGATGTCGCTGTACGCGTGAAACAAACATTTTAAATATCGATATAAATTTTGACAACTCTCGTTCTCGCCGACGTTTGTTGCAAAAATACAAACAACAATAAAAAGTTATCACCAAAAGTAGCATCTACAATACAATCACGCACAAGTAAGCACAAGACAAAACAAAACAGTACGTCATGAACTATAAAATATTTGTGAAAAGAAGTGAAAACAATTGACACAAACCAAAGCATTTGGAACGCCGGTTTTCGCTGCACCTCCTCCCCCGGCGATCAAAAAATGATCTCTGTCCAAGACATTCACAGCATAAAGAGGAAAATTAGTTGTCTCTAAGGTCGTGAAAGACATCCTCCTTGAAAATTAATGGTGTTAGTATGAGCGAAAAAGTTGATGGTTCTATCGTGTAAGTTTTTGTCCGGTCAAACTATTCGACGTGGCTCGAGCTTGGTTGCTTTGCCAATGGGTAAGACAGCTGTACAATGTTGCCACTGTTCGCAGATTCGTGCGTATTTCGACCAATGCGCTCGCGCGATCGAGGAAGGGAGACTTTAAGGGTACCTACACTGTAAACGCTATAGAGCCAGCAGCACTCCAAAGAGATGTCTTTATCTATAAAATCAAGACTAAGGTATCTAATTTAAATTTTCAATTTGCGAAAAAGATCTGAAGGACCGGCTTTTTTCGGCGTGCCAAATTTTTCATTTTTGAAAAAATGTTTACTTTAGCATATTTATCAAAATATATCAATAGCTGGTTTTCACATGACGTCACCAAAATTCGAACTACAAAACTATTGATCTTCCTGAGATTTTACTTAAATGATGTATAAGAGCAGCTGAAAACTAATTTTCATACAAATTTTCGCTCTAAATGGGGTCTTGGTTTTGTGATACACTACGCTTGAATTTCTAAGCTTTTGCGCGACGCGGCATTTACATGCCGGCCTAGAGAGCTGTCATGATGGTTAAAAAAGTGACTTATTTCGGGGAACTTGGCTATCTGAACAGTTCATGTCTTAGAAAAAGTATTATTCTAATGTTTTCGAGTTCCTCGAGGGATAACTGTACGCTTTTGTAGTAAAACTCAGTGACAGATGTTTCTGTTGGTTTCCGGCCGCCATGTTGGTGCCCATACGGATGGGCACCAGCATGGCGTCTCCATACAAATCTCTATAAATTTGGGTAAAAAATTTCCCCGCATATCTCGCATAAGAAAAATTGCTGTGACCAGAATTTTGGCGAGAGTCTTTGCATATTTACTATCTTTCATTTCCCAGATTCTGGACTTTATCTATTGACCGGTTTTGATTTTGATTTTGTTTTTTTCTTTAATTGCGTGACACTGAAAACCAGCAATTGTAAAGAACATTCACGAACTCGTTTATTGCGTAAGACCTTGTTTTGTTTGTACAGATACGACACAGCTTGATATAGCACGTGATACCACATGAATATAATCAATTGTAAATTAGACTTTGATCAGTTCTTTTGCGAAGCGAAGACGAGAACACGAGATCACGTTTTTACGAAGTTTTATGTTGTAAATAGGGACAAATTTCAAATTAAACGGAAATTATTTCAAATACAATCTCGAAGTTTATTAAATCAATAAAACAGAAACTTAACAGAAACAGAGACCAACGACGCGACGCGTTCTACGGATCAAGTTTGGTGATCTTTCACCACGTAAAATGTGTTGGAAAATTTGACAATTTTGAAGAGTAATTTCCGTGCGGTCAAGAAGAACAAAGTGAACCACAAGAACCACGTAAACAAACTAATCCAGAGAATCATACTGAAGAACCACCCAAACCACGGACAGCAAGCTGAAGAATACATGGGAAATACGAGCATCATGCTGAACTGACGAGGAGAAGCTCAAAAGCAACTCTGAAGATCCACAAAACCTATCTGAAGGTACATCAAAACCACACAACACTGGAGAACCATGGCAGCCATGCCCGCAATACTGAAGACTGAACAACGAAATAGGCCATTTCCGAGTTACTTTGTGCTTCTCTTTCAAAACGAGTCTTCGTGCAAAACTGAGTTTGATTTGAATGAAAATGAACATGCAGGCGGAACACATTTCAGTATGAATAGTCTCGCACAAAGACTCGATCGTTTTGACACAGAGGCAAAGGGCAACTCCGAAGTGGCCTATTCACAAGGAATCGAATCAAACGCCGGAGAACCAAAGACGCGTTTATAAAAAAAAACAACAACAACCTAAATATAAACAGGAGAACCACAAAAGCGATATTAAAGAACCACGAAAACCATTAACAGGGGGAAAACCCTGGGAACGAGGTTGTAAACAACCACACTAACACGAGACCCACACTATAGTTAACAAATAAAGAAGCCTAAGCATTACACTGTGATAAAACACGACGGGTATTTGAGAACACGAGGGAAATGTAGAAAACACGAGCCGCAGGAGAGCGTTTTCTACATTTCTCGAGTTTTCTTAAATGTCCGGAGTCTTTTATCACAGTGTAATACACGGCTTAGGCTTCTTCATTTGCTTTATGATATAGAGGTAATTTAACGAAAAACAATAAAAACATGCTTTTTCTATGTTTTGTACTCTGATAAAACATGGGTTTTTGACCAATCAGAGCGCGCGCAGGCTCCTATCTATATTATAAAGCCAAATAAAACGGAACACGAGAACGTTTTTGCTCGGCACGAGTAAGAAACTGAAAAACAAAGAAACCATTAGAAGAACACCAAAGCTAAGAAGTAACGCGTAAAACAAGAGCTCTATAATAATCATGAGAGCAACAAACACAACAACAACAACACACTGAAGAGCCAGATAAACCATCATTTTCCTGTAATTATTCAAATTTTATACACACCCTATGTCAATTAGTGTTGCTATTTTACTAGTGTCCCCAATTAGTCTATCTAGGCTAACACATAGACACTTAAATAAAGGTTATACTGACTTACTTTACTTATAGGATCCGCACTAGTAAACCATATCAACTACGAGTTGAACTTGGAGTTGTTATACGAAACCGGTACCAAAATGTCTCCACGCCACCAAAAGACATCTGGAGAGGATCGTGCATCGTACAAAGCCACCATGTTACCTAGAAAAGTACTATTTTCCCTTTTCTTTAAAACAGACATCATTCTTGCCGGCTCTTCATGGACTGCGGTTGAAGTGCTCTACTACACTTTCATACGACTGTACACGCTAAAGTGATGCACCTTATATTTAGTTAGCACCTTTTTCACAAGCGAATTATAAAATTCTATTCCTTCATCTACCTTGAGATAATTTGGCCTTCGTTGAAATGTGACGAAGATGGTTTCCAATGCTCTGCTAACCGATTGTGCGGACTATGACCCAGCGTTGCGGGCAAGCCCAACAAAATCTGCTTGCCAGATATGATCTAAGTCCAGACTAACTGTGTATCGGCGTGCGTAATTGAAACGACTGGGTCTTGTGAACTGATGAGAGCGCTGATGACTCAAAAACTCTAAAACAATTTTGAGTCGTATCCCTTTTCCTTTGAGGGTATGGTACAAACCATGGGCGGTACCCCCCAAAAAAAAAAAAAAATAGGCGGCCCGCTTTCCAAAACCCTTACCCTATTTATGACCAAAATCTATGATTTTCGCTACACTATTTATCTAAAACCGACGGATCGTTGACATTGTAGCAGATTTCGTTTAACAAGCATTCGCTTTTAGGGCTCATCATGGCTGAACCATTCTTTTGTTAATTACTTTTATTTATAATCTAATCTCGTTCGTTGTATCTTTCTGTACACACGTATGCAATAGATTTGCATTCCATTAGTCTGTAGCGTCGCGCACAAATGACGTCACGAAAATTAACCGTCAATGTGACTAAGACAAACAAACCACTCCATGCGCTTCTTCTTTGAGAGCCACGTATGGAGCAACGGCGCTCGTGAGCTCTTCAGCGCGGTACTCAGCGATTAATTTCGCAATTTGGTGGCCTCTATAGCTTTTAATCGTTTGGACAATAAAGTTTGGTTTGGAAAAACAGCCAAATGCCTGGGGAAATTAACAGATTCTTTATCACAAAACAAATAAAGAAGCCGCGACGGTGCTCTGTTCTGTTATAAATCACTTAGGAAGCGGTAGAGTACTCCCAAAGTAGGGAGAAACACTCGACTACGTCTCGTGTTTTCCCCTACACTCTACCGCTTCCTGCGTGCTTTACAACAGAACAGAGCACACTCGAGGCTTCTTTATTTGCTTATTTGTATGCACTTAAGCGCTGTTTTCACTTAACCAGGTCATAGCAGCTGTTTACAGTTGCATATTGACTTTCAGTCCGGACTCTATCGTGTTACCGCGTGAAGTTCCCTACGAGGCATAAGAATTGCTTTCTTAAAATTATCTCAACGGTTTTTTTTTTTGCTTTACTTCATGAACATTTGATAATTTGATAAAAGAAATGTACTCAAAATTTCAACCGTTTGGAAACTTTTTCCCCACGGTAAAAAAACGAGGATGGCAGTTGTTTCCTAGCCTCGTAAGGGGGGGGGGGGGGGGGGAGACTTTTAAAATTAAATTTCGAACAGAAAGTTGGCATGTTTGCTTGCATTACTAATGAAGGCGTAATGATCACTCAAGAGTATAGTTCAGTTTAATTTGTTTTCACAATAAAGACGGAAACGGAGACGAATTGGTCAACAGTGTGTCTCTAAATAAAAATTAGACTTTAAAAAGGGCGAGAGAAAGCTAATAGGCATGGCCTAAAAAGACATTTAATGGTTAGAAGCATTGTTTGCTGCAGAGAATTTAATTGGTACTGATTACTAGTTTCATCATAACAATTACAATTTCCTCAAATGTGATTGGTGCATAAACTGCTGTATTTTGCTCTAATTAATCTGCAAAGCTGTAATCGGACAGTGTAATCGGACAGTTGGCTGTAATTGGACACCTGTAATCGGACAGTTACACGAGCCAATCATTTTAAGTCCTCTCCACTAAATCCACCAATCACAACATTGATTACAATCACTATGGTAAACAATTCAAGAGACTGACTTTGTAAAATTGTGGAGGTTTACTCTCTGGTGACTGTTTTGAAAGAAACTTAGCCATTTTGCAAGCTATTCTCCATATTTTCAATTATAATATTTAAAATTGACTATTAAACGCTCTTTTTCAAATGAATTTTTGCTTTTGTGGAAAATTGTAATTGTTAAGATTAATTGGTAACAGGACATCGTGTCGTCCAATTCAGTCTGTAATCACACTCGTGATTAACAAATCGGACTCCCGCTTCGCAGTCGTCCGATTTTGTTAATCACTCGTATAATTACAGACCGAATTGGACTCCACTCAGTCCTATTACCATTATTAATAGACTCATTTAGCAGCTGCGTTCAGAAGGGAAGCCTTTCTGGGTACACCTGCTAAGACGGGTCTTTAAATTATTAGTGGCGTTAAGTAAAAAGACTACAACTTCTCTACAACGAATAATGTCTCTGCTTGAAATATTGCAGCTTTCTATTTTGAAGTAACAGAATTGATTAAGAAAGTCTTTCTTTAGCTTAACAGATTACTGTTTTAAAGCTAAATACGCGGTTTTAACCCACCAACATATTAAATATAACTTCAAAATATGAGGTGCTTAACATCAGTAGATATTAAGAGTACAATCATTTTGACTTGAACTGTCTATAACTGCGCACTGACCAAATTATAATGATCGCTTCTCGTCAACAAGAACTCATACTGTGATCATATTCAGATTTGCCTCGATTTTTGAAAGAGGTAGCATTCTAAGTTTTAGTAATCAATCGCCTAAAAGAGAACAAATAAAGTCGACCTACATTTTGTGTTGGGTATACACCTCAATAGGCGTTTGCAATTGATGTAATAAGCTATGTCTGTTCACTGGTTTTGGATCTTTGGCTGCTTCGTTACTCTCTTTGGCCTCGTCGGGAACAGCTGGGTTATTTTCATCATCGCAAAAACAAGGCGATTATATACAACGGCCAACTTCTTCATCCTTTCGCTGGCAATCGCCGATCTGAGCGTTACAGCCGGATATTTCCCGGCATCAATGATCTGTAACGTGCTTGTTCAATCTTGCAACAATTCTATTCGTCTAAATGTCGCAAACTTGGTGATGGAAGTCTCCGTGTTTGCGTTAGTTGCTATGGTTGCAGAGCGCTATCTTGCCATCGTTTATCCCCTAAAATACGTCCGCGTTATGACCACCAAAAAAATCGTGGTTATCATTGTGATGTCTTGGGTCACTCCAGCCATCCTGTCTGTCTTTCGATGGATGCACGAACTTTACTACAACAGGCTTTCAATCGCGGAAGATCGTGCAGTTATTATCCTTTACACGCTGTTGATTGAGATAGCACCCATGATCCTACTCATTGCCTTTACTTTTCACATCTTGGTCATCGCTAGGAAGCTTTCTATTCAGATGTCAACTCTACTGGCTCAGGTTAGATTCAACCAAGCGGCGAACTCAGCAACAATACTGAACGTACCAAGAATTGGAATAAAAGCCTCCACTGTAAGACTTGTGATTGCGCTTGTCGTCATTTACGTGGCTTGTTTTGGAACTGAGATCTACATCACGATCTGCCAGACGTTTGAGGTTTGTTCTGTTTCTGTACCTATGAAAACAGCATTTTCATTGCTTCGCATGGCAAACTCTGTATTGAATCCACCAGTGTACGCGTTTCTTAAAGAAGACATCAGGAAGGAAACTAGATCTTTGTTTTGCCGCAGAAAATGTTCCCGCATAAGACCACGATGTCTCTTTCGGGCTTGTCAAGAGTAATGAGTGTATTTGATTTTTCCTCAAGGAACTCACGAGTTATTCGTTCAAGAGAATTCTTTATATGATTCTATCTGCCACCCACAAGAAAATGCTACCAGTGCACCGGTTTGGTCCAAAAAGGGTATAGTCTCCTAATTCACCATATATACTTTTAAATCTACAATGAACGACAAAAGGGTTCACATACTTAGTGAAAAATTTGATTTTCGAGCGTCTTGGAAACATTCAGTTGCCATTCGCCCAACGGCTGATTTTTCTATTTCTAAGACCGTCACAGACCACAGCACCTGTAGCACCGATAACATTAAATTGGGGACCGGGGTATCAGAGAATTAACGCTAGATGCAGATAAAATAGAGTAAGTTAAAAGTGTCTACTTTTGTCGTCCACTGTAGTTCTAAACAATTCAAGTCTATTCCACCCTTTTTAGTCCCGTTAAGTATTCTTTTCATCGCCGCTGCTGTATGAAAACAATAAACTCAGTGTTTCGAAATTAACTGCCATTATAAAGCTCTGCTCTGCCAAGTCCCTATTAAAAAAATACCCTTCATAAGCGGACTAAATGTCTCTCAATGATTGTTCACAAATCGTCTTATTCTAGTTTGTAACAAAGTTGTCAAGTTATTTTTGCTAATCCCAGTAGATCCGTTAGGTGGCTACATCCAACCGAAATGACTTGCTTTTTTGCAATGCCGCACGAGCTGTTGACATATTGATGGCGCCAGCAAAGATAAATTAACATTTTGATGATCAAAGGAGACAAGATGTTTTTTTTTTGGACGTGGAATTTTCTGAAAGAAATTGGTTGATTTGTTCAGATAAATCGCGCAAATGCCAAACCCAAACCTGACGTGACCCGGGACAACGAAGGAATTCCACACGAAAAATCCCTTCAACTCACACAAAAAGAAGCGCAGCGAAGGCAACCATTACCAAAAAGATCAAAGATGTTACGGAATACATTTCTTTTTCTCGAAAAAGAATTCTATGAGATACACTTGCATGACTGTTATGTCATGTTTTGACGTTAAGTCGGCATGAATTTAAATCGTATACAAAAAACCAAGCTTAAATTTTGGCCTGTAGGCAAATTTAAAGCCCCCATTCGATTTGCGTTCATGAAAATCTTCTCGCTCGCCCAAAAGGAAATTCGCTTTGGTTTTGCACAGCCCGTACCTCTCAATACTACCGTCAAATACGATACTACCGTCAATGCTAAGTTCCGTTTGTTATTTTTAATTTACTGTCAGTGAACGCAAACAAAAGTTTCAGTTTTAATGCAACACGTGTAGTTACGTAATATCTAAAACGATATAAACGCCTGCACTATTTAACTATTTACTCGTGCACTGATTTCTAACGTTTTATTTACTAGCAATTAAGCAGACATAGCACAAAAACCTAACGCAAATAAAACACATTTAAATAAAACACCATAAGCATCATATTCCAAAAGTGATAAGGCATCCTTCACCTCGCTTGCATTCAGTGGCCAGGTAACTAAGCACACAACTGCAGAGTGGCCTATTTACACGTGTTCCACCCCATCACCCAATATTGATATTTTTACGTGGCCTATTGGTGGCGTATTCTTATGGTGGGTAATGTGAACGCGCGCGCGCTCTTAAAACTATGGCGTTTTCTGCCCAAAATATTGTTTAGGTAACAAAATTCTGCTCCGAAATCCTGCTCGGCAAAAGTGAGGTAAGATTAGGACCAGTGGAAATTAGAATACAAGTTTAAAGAAATTTCTTCAGAGAAATCAAATGAGAAACAGTTTTAAGCTTCCTAACCACGCACTGACGTTATAATCTTCCATCATGCAATGCAAAAAACAAGCATGCCGTATTCAAACCGAGCAAAGAATGATAAACTTCAAACCTCTAACAATTTCACACAAACACAAGCTGGCAATTAGGATCAAAACCCTTTTTGGCATTACTGATTCCTTTGAGGAAAATAGAGAATATCTGCTTATTTTATTTCACAGTTGGAATTAGATAAACTTTTATTTTTGGTTACAATGGTAAATTACAATATTTAGAGAGGAAGCCACAGTGTGATTAAGGGACCGTTCATTTTTTATGAGGGAGGGGGGGCTGGTGGGATTTGGGAAGCACCATTTAAAAATCGCATGACCCCCCCTCAGCTTACCAATTTTTTCATATGGCCCCCCCTTATAGCGGTAATTTTTTGGGATGACCCCCCCCCCAAAAAAAAATTGAACAAACAATATTTAGATTTCAACTTTTTTAATATTTCTCTATTATCCCCCTCCTTCACGTTATTGTGCTCACTATGAAGACAAAATTAGAATCCCTATACTACAGAGAGCTGTTGTTTAAAAAACATATCAAAAGAAAGAGAAGTCAATTTCGGATCTCCTAGTTATGGCTCGCCCTGAGCGTGTGGCATTTGGCCTCTCATTGGCATCTTCCTCATCTGAATTGATGAATGCAAGAATGACGTCACTTGAGTCATCTTCTCCCCCAGAGTCAATGGCATCACTGTCATACTCATCATTGTCACTTCCATCTGTTTCACTGCTGTCAGCACTTGCTTTGTTGTCATTTTGTGTCAATGTCCTGGCATTTCTCAGTGTTGGTTGGCCAGCTCTGAGAGGACTCTTCTGCTGCAAGCACGAATGTCTTACAATTGCCTTTACTTTCTCACTCTTGCTGCGTTTCAAATGCTGCTTCAGCCCGTGGTGGTTCAAGTACTTGTTTAGTTCTGGAACACGGAGCTTTTTAAGCTTGGTTAGATCTTCGCACAACTCAGTCCAAGGATAATCCTCCTGTGATTTATCTTTTGCGTCCCTACTTAACTTTGCCTTTTCTCCTGCTCTCTTTCCGTTTTAATTCCAGCACTTCAAGATGCTGAAGATAATCCACCACAAACTTTGATTTGACAATAAACTTATCTGCAAACAGAGCAACGCTCTCTGGGTCAGATAAAACCAGCCTGCCACTTTCATGCCCTTTCTTCGCTTGGACCCTTAGCTGCCAGTCATCTGGATCACGCCCTTCTTTTGGGGTCTTCTGGTAGGAGAGGTAGTGGTATTCCGGTAGGCAGGAATGGTCAGGAACTGGTTTAGGGTATCTTTCTATGGGTGGTCCAGTCCATTCACAACAAAGAGAACAAATTTCTCCTTCCTTTTCTTGACAGGACACCTTTAGAAATTCCCTGTAGTTCTCCCCCTCCTCATGGTGCTCATTCATAAACTTCTCAATCTTACGGAAGTAACAGTGGCCTGGAACAGAGTCTTTCCTTGCTCCTGCATTATGATACTGAACCAAGTACAAAGTGTTGTGAGAAAACTGGAAATCTGTTGATGTGTTGTGTGAAACACATTGTTACATTTAATTTACAGATGTCTTTATTTGGAACATTTTTCCCTCTACTCTAGTGATAGGCATGTATAAATGTTGCCCTGTGCAGGTAGAACAAAAAGCTATGAGTGTTCTCAAATCTTGCAAATAGTGGATTACTTTTTATAAATTTTAGCATACTTGTTATGGTTTAAATTTATCTATGGTTTAAAATTCTTAATTTTCAGTGTCTCAAGTTCATTGTCATAATTCAGAACAAAGAGAAATGAAAATCCAATTGGTTTGAAAATTTTAGCCAAAACTAAATTTAAACCATAACATACCCATGAAGGGCTTTTCCAATCGGGAAAAGAGTGCATTACTACATGAGCATCATGAAAGAGGCTCATTCCAAAATGCGCAATAATGGCGAAAGCGACGAGTCGTTTAAGAAAAGGTTTACAGCTGAACGATCCAGGCAGTTTGACATCTTACAAGCAAAAGAAGCAATCTTTCTAAGTGCGGATGGCTGTTCAGAAAGAGCGAGTGAGTTTTCCATGCCAGGGTACCAGTTGAAGCCCAGTGATGGACGAAAACTGAACTTCTCCATCAAAGAGCACAGAGCAATGGTGGAAAAATTGAATGTCATATTGAAAGATGTAAAGGAAGACGATTCCACACTCTTTCAGTCCAATTGGCTTGCTTTGAAGCAGGGCGAAGAATTTGCCCACAGTTTTAATGTAAAACAGATCAAATGTATAGAAGCTAAGTTGACGAAGGTCACGCAGGACATGGAAGCACTAGAAAATAAGAAGAGCAATTATAACAACATATTCAAGGGCATACTCAAACAGCACATCAACAAAAGAAGGAAAAAAGAAACCCGCAGAAAGTCAAATGAAAGAAAGAGGAAGCGGACTGAAAACAACGTCCAACGAGTTTATGGAATCTGTGTTGGAAACCTGCTAGGAAATGATTTTCCAAAATGCCTTGTGTACCCTCCTAGAACGGCCGTCCCGGAAGAGTGTATTAAAGTTGTGGATGTTGCCACGTCGTTATTTAGAAGAGATGGGCCATACGCCGCACAGTTCTTGGAAGGGAATTATTTCACCAATGCTGCAAGAAGCAGAATCACCACAAACCTTGAGCAGGAAGTCAGAGATTATGTTTACACCTTCATGTACCCTGAAGAGTACACTCTGACGGAAAGCATTGCTGCTTCTTGCAGCATTGGTGAAAGAGACTCCCATAGCAGCACAAGAGGCAACGAAGAACTCGACGACAGCGAAGATGAAGATGAGTGCCAGTGAAAGTTGCATTCGAAAATAAGTGTTAAATACTTCTTTTCAGTAGCTACAAATGCTTTTTGTCGCCAAACGTTTTTTTAAAGCAGAAGGAGAGTTTGTAATAAATTTGTATCCTGCCTTCTATGTTTATTCTATAGCAATTTTTTTGATATTCAAACACTATGCCATTTTAAAGTTTTACTAAAATATTTCACATGACCCCCCCTTTTTCCCTTATTTTTTTGGGATGGCCCCCCCTCGAAAGCTATTTTTTTTCGCATGGCCCCCCCCCCCAAATCCCACCAGCCCCCCCTACCTTATAAAAAATGAACGGTCCCTAATGTTTAGCAGTGGTATGGACACGACCGTGTTAGCAAGGCGAAATTTCTTCCAATCATGTTTAGAGAAATGTTTTTATTGTTCACTCTCAGTTACTTGTTGCTGTGTTTGATTTTCCAAAATTAATTCAATTCTGGATCGTTTCCGACTGTTTACATTTTATTTTAACAGCCAGAAACTGACATATGAGTCTTCTTATTACTCACGCCACAGGAAATCATGAGAGCTGATGAATTGTTTTTTTCGATTCCGTTCATTTTATTTATAACCTAACTCGGGACATGTGGAGGATAATTTGAGGAAATGAGAGTTGCCCAATTGGCAAATAATGTCATTTTTCAAACAAAACTGTGCTAACGTACGCACAGCTCTAAGTCAACAGAGAGATAAAAGACTTGGGATAAATCATTTCTCTTTTTATTGTTTGTCCAGCTTCTGCGAAAACAACCATGAAAAAATGTTTAACATATCATGTAACGGTATATTGTTCCTATGCTCGGTATATTGTTTCTAGGCTATGGCTCACTAACGAGCTCGGCCACCCCAAATTTTTTTCCAGTCATTTTAATCAACTAATCATTAGCTTTGCGTGAGAACAGACTGATCTGATTTCTATCGTGGAAAATTGAATAAATAAGGAAAATAGCGGCTGCACTGTAGTTTTTTCTATTTTGCAGTTTGATAGCCGTGGCAAGCAATTTGGTTCCAATATTTTAACAAGGATTCAGCTGTCTGTCAAAATCAAACTTAAAAAGTTTATTTGTGTCTGACACAAGTATTGACTGTAGTTTGAGGAGTGTTTTCATGAGTCTGGGCTCACAAAGAGTTTACAATAAGTTGGAATGCGTTCTTGTAATAAGCATTAAATAACGCCAAAATGGGACATTTTCAATGCCTTACTGCTCCTTAACGAGCATGGGCACCCCCCTCTTTTATTTTATACTTAAAGTTCTCATATGATAAATATTCATTGGACAAAGCTTGAACAAAAATCTATGTGCAGTTTTATTTCAGGGGAATTACCTTAAGAACGTCTCTCTTTAGCTTAACAGAGTACTGCTTTAAAGCTAAATACGCGGTTTTAACCCACCAATATATTAAATATAGCGTCAAAATATGAGATCCTTAACATAGATATTAAGAGGTCAATCATTTTGACTTGAACTGTCTATAACTGCCCGGTACCAAATTGAAATGATCGCTTCTCGTCAACAAGAACTGATACTGTGATCATATTCAGATTTGCCTCGATTTTTGAAAGAGGTAGCATTCTAAGTTTTAGTAATCAATCGCCTAAAAGAGAACAAATAAAGTCGACCTACATTTTGTGTTGGGCATACACCTCAATAGGCGTTTGCATTTGATGTAATAAGCTATGTCTGTTCACTGGTTTTGGATCTTTGGCTGCTTCGTTACTCTCTTTGGCCTCGTCGGGAACAGCTGGGTTATTTTCATCATCGCAAAAACAAGGCGATTATATACAACGGCCAACTGCTTCATCCTTTAGCTGGCAATCGCCGATCTGAGCGTTACAGCCGGATATTTCCCGGCATCAATGATCTGTAACGTGCTTGTTCAATCTTGCAACAATTCTATTCGTCTAAATGTCGCAAACTTGGTGATGGAAGTCTCCGTGTTTGCGTTAGTTGCTATGGTTGCAGAGCGCTATCTTGCCATCGTTTATCCCCTAAAATACGTCCGCGTTATGACCACCAAAAAAATCGTGGTTATCATTGTGATGTCTTGGGTCACTCCAGTCATCCTGTCTGTCTTTCGATGGATGTACGAACTTTACTACAACAGGCTTTCAATCGCGGAAGATCGTGCAGTTATTATCCTTTACACGCTGTTGATTGAGATAGCACCCATGATCCTACTCATTGCCTTTACTTTTCACATCTTGGTCATCGCTAGGAAACTTTCTATTCAGATGTCAACTCTACTGGCTCAGGTTAGATTTAACCAAGCCGCAAACTCAGCAACAATACTGAACGTACCAAGAATTGGAATAAAAGCCTCCACTGTAAGACTTGTGATTGCGCTTGTCGTCATTTACGTGGCTTGTTTTGGAACTGAGGTGTACATCACGATCTGCCAGACGTTTGAGGTTTGTTCTGTTTCTGTACCGGTGCTAACAGCATTTTCATTGCTTCGCATGGCAAACTCTGTGCTGAATCCACCAGTGTACGCGTTTCTTAAAGAAGACATCAGGAAGGAAACCAAATCTTTGTTTTACCGCAGAAAAGGTTCCCGCATAAGACCACGACTTCTCATTCGGGCTCGTCAAGAGTGATGAGTGTATTTGATTTTCCTCAAGGAACTCACGAGTTATTCGTTCAAGAGAATTCTTTATTCGATACTATCGATCACTCAGAAGAAAATGCTACCAGTGCACCGGTTTGGTCCAAAAAGGGTATAGTCTCCTAATTTACCATATATACTTTTAAATCTACAATGAGCGACTAAAGTGTTCAGACACTTAGTGAAAAATTTGATTTTCAAGCGTCTTGGAAACCGGTTACCCTTTGCCCAACGGCTGATTTTCCTATTTCTAAGACCGTCACAGACCACAGCACCTGTAGCACTGATAACATTAAATTGGGGGCCGGGGGTATCAGAGAATCAACGCTAGATGCAGATAAAATAGAGTAAACTAAAAGTGTTTACTTTTGTCGTCCACTGTAGTTCTAAACAATTCAAGTCTATTCCACCCCTTTTAGTCCCGTTAAGTATTCTTTTCAGCGCCGCTGTTGTATGAAAAGAATAAACTCTGTGTTTCGAAATTAACTGCCATTATAAAGTTCTGCTCTGCCGAGTCCCTATTTAAAAAATACCCTTTATAAGCGGACTAAATGTCTCTCAATGATTGTTCACAAATCGTCTTATTCTAGTTTGTAATAAAGTTGTCAAGTTATTTTGCTAATCCTAGTAGATCTGTTAGGTGGCTACATCCAACCGAAATGACTTGCTTCTTTGCAATGCCGCACGAGCTCTTGACATAATGATGGCGCCAGTAAAGATAATTAACATTTTGATGATCAAAGGAGACAAGATGTGTTTTTTTTGGACGTGGAATTTTCTGAAAGAAATTGGTTGATTTGTTCAGATAAATCGCGCAAATGCCAAACCCAAACCTAACGTGACCCTGGACATGGAAGGAATTCCACACGAACAATCCCTTCAACTCACACAAAAAGAAGCGCAGCGAAGGCAACCATTACCAAGAAGATCAAAGATGTTACGGAATACATTTCTTTTTCTCGAAAAAGAATTCTATGAGATACACTTGCATGACTGTTATGTCATGTTTTGACGTTAAGTCGGCATGAATTTAAATCGTATACAAAAAACCAAGCTTAAATTTTGGCCTGTAGGCAATTTTAAAGCCCCCATTCGATTTGCGTTCATGAAAATCTTCTAGCTCGTCCAAAAGGAAATTCGCTTTGGTTTTGCACAGCCCGTACCTCTCAATACTACCGTCAAACACGATACTACCGTCAATGCTGAGTTCCGTTTGTTATTTTTAATTTACTTTCAGTGAACGCAAACAAAAGTTTCAGTTTTAATGCAACACGTGTAGTTACGTAATATCTAAAACGATATAAACGCCTGCACTATTTAACTATTTACTCGTGCACTGATTTCTAACGTTTTATTTACTAGCAATTAAGCAGACATAGCACAAAAACCTAACGCAAATAAAACACATTTAAATAAAACACCATAGGCATCATATTCCAAAAGTGATAAGGCATCTTTCGCCTCGCTTGCATTCAGTGGCCAGGTAACTAAGCACACAACTGCGGAATGGCCTGTTTACACGTGTTCCCCCCCATCACCCAATATTGATATTTTTACGTGGCCTATTGGTGGCGTATTCTAACTGTGGGTGAGGTGAACGCGCGCGCTCTCTTAAAACTATGGCGTTTTCTGCCCAAAATGTTGTTTAGGTAACAAAATTCTGCTCCGAAATCCTGCTCGGCAAAAGTGAGGTAAGATTAGGACCAGTGGAAATTAAAATACAAGTTTAAAGAAATTTCTTCAGAGAAATCAAATAAGAAACAGTTTTAAGCTTCCTAACCACGCACTGACGTTATAATCTCCCATCATGCAATGCAAAAACAAGCATGCCGTATTCAAACCGAGCAAAGAATGATAAACTTCAAACCTCTAAAACAATTTCACACAAACACAAGCTGGCAATTAGGATCAAAACCCTTTTTGGCATGACTGATCCCTTTGAAGAAAAAAGAGAATATTCGCTTATTTTATCTCACAGTTGGAATTAGATAAACTTTTATTTTTGGTTGCAATAGTAAATAAAAATATTTAGAGAAGAAACCACAATATGATTAATGTTTAGCGGTGGTATGGACACGACCGTGTTAGCAAGGCGAAATTTCTTCCAATCATGTTTAGAGAAATGTTTTTATTGTTCACTCTCAGTTACTTGTTGCTGTGTTTGATTTTCCAAAATTAATTCAATCCTGGATCGTTTCCGACTGTTTACATTTTATTTTAACAGCTAGAAACTGACATATGAGTCTTCTTATTACTCACGACACAGGAAATCATGAGAGCTGATGAATTGTTTTTTTTCGATTCCGTTCATTTTATTTATACCCTAACTTGAACATGTGAAGGACAATTTGAGGAAATGAAAGTTGCCCCATTGGCAAATAATGTCGTTTTGCAAACAAAACTGTGCTAACGTACGCACAGCTCTAAGCCAACAGAGAGATAAAAGACTTGGGATAAATCATTTCTCTTTTTATTGTTTGTCCAGCTTCTGCGAAAACAACCATGAAATAATGTTTAACATATCATGTAACGGTTTACTGTTTCTTAAATTTTCAGATTTTAGGCAGGCCTTTCAGCGAGTCTACGTGTTAAAATGACTTGGTAACTTAATATAAATGGCTACACCGTTCGTAATTGCATGGTGATGAATTGATGACGATCGCATAGAGAGAAGGAAAAATATTATTTTTATATCGTAAATGTTTGTCTCAAAGTTTGACAACCAAGGGGCAAAACCTTAACCCTTTAATTTTACTGATCGGTCTCAGTGGCGGCGCGGGTCCATCATAACAAACAAGTGTCTACGTTGTACGTTCTGACGGCTCAATATGTCTGTTCACTGGTTTTGGATCGTTGGTTGGTTTGTTACTCTTTTTGGTCTCTTAGGAAACGCCTGGATTATTTTCATCATCGCGAAAACAAGGAGATTACAAACAACAGCTAATTGGTTTGTCCTTTCGCTGGCGATCGCCGATCTGAGTGTTACATGCGGATATTTCCCAGCTTCGTTTGTCTGTAACGTGCTGGTTCATTCATGCCGTAACAGTCTTCGTTTTAATTTTCACAGCTCCTTCACCGAAGCGTCTACCTTCGCGTTAATTGCTGTGATTGCGGAACGTTATATTGCGGTGGTTTATTCGCTAAAATACGTGTATTTCATGACTCCTACTAAAACAGTCGCTATCATTGCAACGTCTTGGGGAATTCCAACTGTTCTTTTCTTGGCAAGATGGGCATACGAGATTCACATCACCGAAATTTCGTCTAGGACGGATGATATCATAGTCATCATTTACACACTGTTGTTTGAGATAGCACCCACGATTATACTCATTGCAGCTACTTTGCATATCTTGGTCATCGCTAGAAAACTTTCCATTCAGATGTCAACTCTATTGACTCAGGTTCAATATAACCGAGCGGCGAACTCAGCAACAATAGTGAACGCACCTATTAAAGTCGGCTTGAAGGCATCAACTGTTAGACTGGTGACTGCAGTTGTGACCGTGTTTGTGGCATGCTACGCCACTGAAATTTACGTCTCATTCTGTGAGACCCCGTTTGATCTATGTGAGGTCTCTACCGATACAAAAACTTTGTTTTCGTTGCTTCTCATGGTGAACTCTGCGCTGAACCCTCTTGTATACGCGTTCCTTAAACAGGATATCAAGAGAGAGACCAGAGCATTCTTTTGTCATAGGAAGGACAACTCTTTAAAATTTACCACTGTTTCTTCGATCAGGCAAGGAAGAGTAGGTTGAGGAAATGTTCCAAAACAAGCCAAACTACGTAATTAAGCTCTCGCAAAATTCAGTTAACCTATTACGGTTATCAAGAAAGGATATATAGAACGATTCTCCTATACACGTGCTTCTTCCAATAGTAATTTTCTTTTAAAATCTATGTATAGAAAACGGCTTCCTGATTGGTGAAACAATGTCACGCATTACTACACATCGTGACCGCTGTGTGATCTGGTTAGTTTTCACCTGTCGCTTTACCGTGAGGAGACTGAACAACAACACGCGAAATTATCTGTTTGTTGACACCAGCTATAAGGTCAAGCCATCGTGATCAAAAATTCAACAAGTTTCACGTGTTGCAAAACTCTCTAAAGTGCATTGCGCAACCCTACTGCGCACCATTTACGCGTTGTTAGCCCTCACACGAGAGCATATTGTTCCATATGCTCGAAACTTTCTAGCATCAAGATTTTTTCAAGCAAAACTTCAATAAGACCAATAAGCTTTGCTTCCAGCTACCGCAAAATGTAACGTGGACCGATGAAAAAACGCGCGTCATTTGAATCAGTGCACCGGGCAGAAATGGGGTATGGTTGGCCCATCATCAGCCTCTTTTGCGAGGACAGTGACCTTCTTTTTATTGTATTTTTCGAGAGTCTCTTGTTTCAGATACAGTGCTTAGTAGAGAACATTCAGGGAAAGTTTCAAAAAAAAATCGTTCGACAAGTGTTATTTCTGATGAATAACCGTAAACTAAATCCGCGTCATCTTTGTCTGAGTCATTAAACTCGCAAGCACATGTCGACGCCATTTTAGACTGACGCGCATGGCGGTATACAGGAAGACTGTGTACGCAAGCGATACTTTTTCTCGTTCCAAAACCCACCTTTTTTGTACTGGGGAGGACTGGAGCTAAGGTCTATTTTGTTCCCTCTCCGAAACGTCTCAGCAATCCAATATAAGGTCATTATAAAGGTTTCCTCAGCTCTAAATTAAGTTATAATATTTTCGACAAAGAAAGTTCAATGTTCTTTTTGTCATTGTTCTGAAAAAGAAGGCGGGAACTTACACTTTCTAAAGGTCTTTTCCAATAATTCTTCCCTGGCCTGTTCGCTTCGCTCGAGGGAGATAAATAAGTCAAGGATTAAGAAAAGGTCGCCTTGTGGCAAGTCTAGCGGGAACTTAGAACTAAAATTTTCTAGGAAGTAAAATGAGGGACTATAAAAACAGAGAAAATTGCATTTTATATTAATTTTATAAAGTTGTAAGGGAAAGACAGGAGTTTATGACAATATTTTGTTTAAACTAAGTTGCTACACATTGTTTAACAAATTTGTCCCCATATTGCAATCAAACGACATTTTCCGATTGAGCGCAGTTTCACTTTCTGAACAGAAATCTGTACCAGGTCTGTTTTAATAAAAGATAAGCAGTTCAATTAGCGTGTCTGATTATTTAGTATTTTTCTGATTAAACCTTGGAAACAATCGGTGAATGTAATTATTTACCAAAGGAACAATCTGATTTGAAGATGTACATATTCATTGCAATTTTAAGCAACCAGCTGAAATATAAGTCGTATCATGTCTGTCTAATAACAAAGAAAAACGGAAGTGGAATTTGACGATTGGAGTTTTTGTTTGGTAGATATTTAAAAGAAAAAGAACTATATTCCGATTCGTTGGTAGATAACAGAACAAAGTATATTTAGAGCAAGCAATTACGGGGCTCATTACTGTCAGCAAATCCCATTATGACAGCTGTTATAGTGAACATAAGTGCTCCCTTTATGTTCGCCGAACATAAAGAAGCGAAGCGATGTCCGAAAATTGGAGAAAATGCAATTCAGTCAACTTTACACAGACTGGTCAAAGAGAGTAAATTAGAGAGAATTCTTATCTACTGTGGGCATAAAAAGCCCTTGAATTTTATCTCGTCATCGGTGGCCAGACAAACTCACTTTGAAAAGCTTAATTAATCAACCTCACCTCGTTTAGAGTTTTTTTTGTAAGCAAAAGACAATAATTTCACCACGGCTTTTAAAGTTTGTGCTGCTAATTAGTACATTTCTGGCCAATTGATTTCATAGATATATTAATTAAAAGTAATTCTTTATCCAACAATAAAACCAGAAACATGTAAAGAAGAGATCGGTCTTGTAAAACCATTTTCCAGTATGCAATTAGGCGATATTTGACCGCCAGATAGGTCTAAGTGGAAATTACCCGAAGAACCCTAAGCATAGCAGTTCCAAATGTGACTTTTCGTTTCGTAAAACTATCAGGAAAAAAAGCTCTCCTCTCCTCTTTAAATCATAATTTCTCCATATCATTTTACCACAGTACTACAAAGACTTTCAATAAGTCTTCGTGATGTAATCATTCCGGCCCACGGAGAGATATAAACAAAAAGCATTCTTGATTTTTGCCCTTAAGCAATGCAAAGTTTGTATTTATTAGAGTCAGAATTAGCTACCCAATTGGGTTTAGGATGAAAGAGCCCAAGTTTGGTTACGGCTGAGTCTCACACACAACGTTATATATCACGAATAAATTAAATTGACACTGGATTGAGCGCAATATATAACTTTTCATTCATTTATTCTTTCAACATTTAATAACCTGATTTCTGCTCGCGTTTGACGCGTGTGTTTTTGCACAGTTTTGTCAATGCTTCTCAGTTATTGTTGTGTTTTTGTTTTTTCTTTTCGCAACGCTTTTAACTGTGAATCAATTAATCGGTTTCTGTCTAATTCCTGTTCAAATATAATGAACAGGTGAATAGAAAATTGAAGCAACTCACTGGTCTATCTCGTCAAAAAATATTCAAGTCAAATTAATATAAATATTAGACTTGATTTCCCGTATAATTTTACAGAATTGCCTTTAAATTTCACGTCTGTGAGGGGAAACTCACAAGATCCTTTCGGTGAGGAAACACGATGCGTTTTTTATGTGTACTTAACTTTTTTATGGATGCCGAATCCATTATTTTCCTTAGGCAGTTTGTCTACAAACCCTTATTATGACCGCAACACGTGATCCCTACGATCAACATAATGTTGCAAAACAGATGGCTGGTCGAGAGAATTATAAACATGCAAAATGAAGTCGAATGCAAAGTGGCGAAAATCCTGTTGTGGTTTGTTATGAGGACCAAACACGATTGAAAGCTCAAATTTGAGAGGAAAATCATCGTTCGCTGCATATTAAACGCAATGAACACCAGATCGCAAATACCCAGAGGAAACAAACTATTCCTGCCGAAAATTGAATATGCAAAGCTCTCAGAAGAGAGGTCGTTTCGCGGAGAAAGACCCAACGTTCAGCCAACACTTGCTGCAGACGAAAAGAGCAATGCGGTGTTTGAGAATGGCGAAAAAATTCCACTGCTGAATCGCGACTACAGCATGGGTTCGTTCACGCGATTTTCAGTGTTGCCACCTATAAAGGACACTGTTAGGAACGGGAGAAGAATGAGTCGATCGCGTAGATACTCGTCTGGTATTTCGTTCGTGTCATCAAACGGGCCAAGTCTTAACCAGGAGGCAAATAAAAAAGGTGACGACGCCAGATTACATAAATACGCCGAATTCTCCAATGTGCTGGTTCAGCAAAGAAGAGATTCGAATGTAGATGGAAAAAATCTTCAAGTTGTTGGTACACCTTATGCGAGAGCAAAACGCGGTGAAACTCGCGAAACGGGTCAACCGCAATTTACAGCGAGACCACCTCAGCGATCGTTCAGTAGCCCGGTCTCGTCCGCGAAATCAAGTTGTAAAGGTTGTCAAACACTTTTGAGAAGACAGCGTTCTAAAACTGAGGGTGAAAAACTTAGCATTGATCCCGAGAACTCGAATATGGATGCTCTGGTCCATACTTGTAACAAAAGAGAAGAATTCCCAGGACAAATTCTGACAAGAATTAACTCGGGCAACATAGATTCACAAAACGACAATCGCCCGCAGGAAAAGTATGATAACAGACAACCATCAGGGCGAAGAAAAGATTCAACTTTAACCTCAAAACAATCAGGAAGTGCCAGTTTATTGACTGCAAGTTTTCCTAATGGGAGACGACCTGTAAGCCGATGCGAGATAAGCGTCGATGTGAACCAACCGCTTACAGCGGAACAACAAACTCCGCTAATGGATCCGCAACAAAATATTTCGCTGGTTTCCTTACGGGTCGAAGCGCCCGAAATAGATTCAACCGAGCAAAGCGACCAAGGGGACAGAACTGCCCTGCCGCCCCAAGGAACACCTCAGATTCAGATTTTAATCGATTCGATCGAAAACGCAAGAGAAGAACTTCCTCAGGCTGGCAGTGAAGTGCCGTATACTTCGCTGAGAGAGAAAAGGAGACGATCTGCTCTTTGCAGAAATAATTCGAAACAAGTGGACGATTTTCTTCTCGTTCATAATCTTCGAGATCTGGGTTTACTCTGAGAGAATTAGCCGAGCTAATCCCCCTAAGCTGATCATACGACTGCAAGTGTTTCATATTTTGGGACTGTCGGTTGCCATGAAACACTTACAAACCGAGAAATAAGACTTGATTAGCCCGGCAAGACAGGTGACATGGAATTTTCATTAAATTTAACTCACGCGTACACAAAATGAAGCAAAAATATTGTATTTTCGAACAAGGAGACCTGATGCGATGCACCCCGCTAGTTTTCGAAGCGATGTATTTTAAAGAGAAACATTTGTTTCCTTTGAAAGGGTGTTCAGAAGATTTATGACTACAATTCATCGAACGTAGATAAGTGTCCAACTATAAATTATTCATATTATTTAAGTAAACTTTTCACACTATGTTCACTACCTGTGACATCAGCAGAAATGAAAAAATAAGATGTCCGGCTGTTCAAACAGTTGCATACTTAATTTTCATTGAAGACTGAAAATAGTATACCTTCTTGCGTTGCCAGTACTTTTTGTCGTTTTTTTCGAAATTTCTTTTCGCGGCAGGGGAGCAGTAGCCAAGAACCTTTCCCTCTTTCCGATCACTTATGACGTATTTCTCATCAAACTTTCAATTTGAGATGACCATTAGAAAGAGTAACATATGACGTCTTTCATTAGCTCTTAAACTCGCAAAACAACGTTTTGGCTTCAAAAATCCTTACCTTGTCCTCGATACGCCTGAAACATTTCTATTTTAATTTCCTTAGGCCATCATGTTTCATTTTCTTGGTCTTTTTAACCCTTATAAAACTTGTATCTTTAGTTGTATGACGTAAATTAGTCAGTTCGTTAGATCTGTCGATTGCTCAGATGTTAAACTAATATTTCACTTCAAGTAGAGGCAGCTAAGATCTAAGTTTTGTTTAATTATTGACGAGCGTATCATCGAGAACTGCTTTTTTCTAGAGTCCGGACTAACTGGCTAACGAATTTACTAAGTTAAACTCAGTTTTATCATTCACTGTCCCCTATTAAAAGTACTTTATAAAGAGCTTCTTTTGTTTACAGAGGATGCGCCGACTTCAATATATAGACGTCTGAAGCTTCCGATCTAAAGCAGAAAGGACAATCATTAATGGCTTTGGTAATATTAGTTGGAGTTTACGCAAATCGTTTGTCTGTGAAATATTCGACAAAATTGCTAAATCGTATCGTAAATGAGGAACGTTTACACAAATAACCTGACAAGCTGGTGAATTATCTTATCAGAAAAGGGTCATGCAAAGAAAAGAAACAAAACAAAAAATATGTTAAACATCAACCTAAAAAGTGGAAACAGTTTTCGTTTTGTAGGAGGCACAGGCACATAAACAAGAAAAGATTTACCTTTTTTCACCGAAAAATATTTTTCCTATTGGAAAGAAAAAAAAATTCTTAAATTTAACAAAGCGATAACGCTCATTCTTGCAACAGCAGGTGCAACTGAAATTTTCCCGAAATTAAAATAAAAGGCAGTTTAATTTTACGTTCCCTATGACCAAGGAGTTTTCCCAGTCAGTTGCTAATTAAAAGATATCAGCTAGCCTTTCTTTCGCCGTTTATCAATATTCACCTCCCGATCCCAAAATGTGAAAAATTGATTTACGTGATTTCATCAACTGCTCTGACGATCTGCCGAATTCAAGGCTCTTGTTCTTGTTCTCTACCTCTTGAGTTGATATTTTATGAAGCTTCGCAATTTTACAATTTAAATTGATTTCCCTAGCAGCGACAACCTACGCTCCCAGACCGTCTTCTGTTTCCTTTGAAAAAGCGGAAAAAGCGCGGAAGGACATAGAATTCTACACGGACTCTGTACATAGTTGAGACAAATTGAAGAGCCTGTAAAGGCTCTGTAAAGTGAACAGCTGCCATTAACAAAGTAATTACTTTGCAACAGAAAAGGTTATATTTAACAATCATTCACCGAAGGCAGAGTGAATATTGGTGAATATTTACTTGCATGTTTACCGCTCGCGCCCCCTGGACCAAACATCAGAGCTTGCTGGCGAGCTAAGGTGGCCAGCTTTACGGTAACCAATCTTAGAAATGTTACATTCATTGCCTAGCGCGGTGAATGTAGCGTCATAAGCCGAGCTTGTTTGACGAATCAGTATGTCCAATTCTTATATTCACCTCTGGAAGATTAATGTACTAATATTAAACAGAACAGAGTTTGTTATAAAAGTGTGTCCGCATTGTGACATTGCATATTTTTTAAAGACACCAGAAATTTTTGAACGCAAGTCTCGGTTGCGTCCGTTCAGCAGCGAACGTCTCCACAAAGCATTTGCTATGAACTGATAAATATTGCTCTACAGTGACCTGAGTTTTACTGCCTCACGCGGTGGCGGCGAAGTGAATAAATAAGATTTATTACAATTAACAGCTTCCATTTGACCTTAAACTGAATATGTTCGGATGTTTGTCCTTGCACATTATCTGTTCCTCAAAGTCAACTGTTCACTTCTCGGAACACATAGCAAATATTTGAGCAAATATGAGCAAATATTCAAGCATATTGACCCTCGGCTGTTTCTGTATGGACCTGTGACCAATGTTCCCCAGTGCGGCCCTCGCGATTGGTTGATGAGAGGTCAATATTTTTTCGCCAAGTCAAAAATGTATACATTTTAAGAGTGAAATTCACAACTGTCTAGGTCTGTTCGGTATGCCAATGGCTCTTAAAACGTACTCAGGTAAAAACATGCAATGGCAGCGTTCAATTCCAAATCAAAATACGAAAAATTAGCCATCGTCGATAGCGTTCCTCAGACTACGTAGAACTTGGTCAATTCACGTCCTTGTTTTGCAAAGGAGGACAAAGAAGTGAACAAAGATTAATAATGCACGTGCACAGCCCGGATTATTTTGCAAGAAATATCATTGTCATGTGCAATATGCCATTCCGGAGAGTACTAAAATGCAAAGAATGGCAAAATCTAGATACGTAGAGTTTGAGAAATATGAAGCAGTTAAATCATAGTTAAATAAATTGACAAGTCTTGCAAATGTAAGACATGGAAGCTTAGAACAAAACTAGAAAACGACTGAGGCAATTTCGTTGAGAAACTGAAATCAGATTAATTTCGGCATAATGATTGAGCTCAGCACCTCAGTAAAGTTTCTTACCTTAAATTTGAGGCCTGTTCTTTTTAAGGCAACACAAATTAAGCTTGTAGCCTCGATGATATGACAGCCGGGCAAACAAGTAAGTTTTTTTTCAAAACTCTTGCTTCAGTGAAATATTTTCAGCAATAATGCTAGTAAACTTTCTCGTTTGTCGCAGAATATAGACATCTTTCTCCAGAATATAGACTTCTTAGCTTAGAGGAGATTTCGCGAGGAGTATTTCGGAAGAAAACCGCGCTTCAAGTTTTGCCGCCTTTTAATTTTACACCATTACCTCGTTTATACTGAACTGAAATGTCTACAACCGTGCGGCCTCGTGTATGAGGGAAGACTGGCACTTGTTAAACCCAATATGGCAGCTATTTTTCTTTCATATGCATAAACTCTGTAAAGACGCGATCTCTAGCTATATTCTGCTTTAGGAACTAATGTTATGGCGGATTTAAACAGTCAAGATATAACCGAAGGAGAGGCGGGAACAACATCAACGTGGATTTTATTACAGATTGCTGATTCAGGTAAAACATGACGAACGTATTTTTGTCGGGTGTGTAAACCCAGGGCAGTAGGGAGCGAATAACGGTAATAAAGTCATAATCTATTAAACTGTCCCTCCCCACCCCTACAAACCCAGACTAAAAAGTAATCGGACTTAAACATTTATTTCATTCTCCTGTCATATAGACCCTAATTTCATAAATGGCTGCCAATTCAAAATTCTTTTGTATGCATTTAAATTAGCTTCACTAACCGCGTTCGAGAGTAAAGTTCTTTTGAATTATCGACCTAAACGAGGTTAGTGAGGTTAATTTTGACTCTTACCAAAGAATTCATAAATTTATATTCGGCAGCCATTTATGAAAAGGGTCTATATACAGTTACTAAGGGACCAGTTATTTATTAGAGATGGGGGAAGAGGGCTGGTGTATTCTTGTGATTTTCCTCAACATAATTTCCAGTGACACTGTTCTTGCCACCACATAAAGTAATGTGGCCCCCTAGGGGTGTGCACATGAAATGACATGGCCCACCCTCAATCAAAGTGCTTAACAGTTGAAATTATACAACTCAAAATTACATAACTCACTGAGCTAGTCACGGCAAAATAGTGCCCTCCTCCAAGATCTTGTAGTCGTCACTGTGGTCTGAATATAATCCTCTGCCTCATCATCATCTTCTGGACTTGAGCCAATCTTTTCAAGAGGCAGTTGAATAGATTTGCAGATCGACGAATTTGGACTTAAAAAGCGCACGGATTGTGGACTTCTGTGATAAATTGAGTGGATTTGCAGATTTTGAAAACACAGCAGAAGATGATGTGAATTAAATGTGAATTTTGGTGCAGATTCTGGATTCTGCCCGTCTTGAAGTCAGGATTTTAGGTCCTGAAGAAGATTTGGATCATAGCCCCCCTTAATCAATAATAAAAATATGTAAAACTACATATACAATTCTAATTAAGCATTAAATAAATCTATTTAAGTTTTAATTTGATTTGTGGATTGGGTATCTTAAAGTCTAAACCGGACACACTACATCACTTGGACACTAGACACCTCTACAGGTATACAATAACCTTAAGTTTCCACTCCCTCTCTGCCCTCTTCCCTTAGTTGTTTTTAACGTTTTTAACATATGATTTTCAGCCTTTCCTACTGGAGGATATTCTCACAGTTATGGTTTTGAATCAGCTACAAAACATGGCTTTATGACAGACTTTAGTGAGTATGAAATCCAAATGATAAATAAGTACTTCAGTGGCATAATTTTAATCTGTCATTATGTCATTTTTTATACAATTTGTTCTTTCTCTATAGATGCATTTAAAGTCTTTGTCTTGTCGTGCCTTCAAAATGGAGGTATGCTAACTGATACTTTTGTCCTCACATTTGAGTGGTTTTATCCATTGCGTGAACTATTATGAGAAATTCTCATTACTCTCACTTAACAATACATTCCTTTTTGTGCATCAGCATTTTGAACTTTTAATGGGCAAACAACTTACAGGGGCATAGTGGCAATTTAATAATGAAGCAAATTATCTTAAAGTGCACCTAACACCAAAAAATTTTTTTTCACTAAAATAATAAAGCTTATTTTGTGGAGTAATTTGCCACAAAAATTTTTCGATTTGGTTAAATCCGTGAATTTCTGTGCCCCTTCGAAACCAAGTTTTGAATGGTTCGCGACTGCACATGGGGAATCTGGGGAGAGTTAAAGCTGTGATGTCAAATCCAAAATGAATGCTTTGGCTGTCCCAGTCAGGTCTTTTACTTTGTTGCAGTGTAGAAGCCTTTTTGCAGCACAAGTTCTTTCGCAAAGATTTAACCAAATCTAAAAATTTTTGCGGCAAATTACTCCACAAAATAAGCTTTATTATTTTAGTGAAAAAAAATTTTGGAGTTAGGTGCACTTTAATTATATGCTTCAGGATGTTGTCACTTGGGATATACAGTGATGATAATTGCCATGTCTCAACTGCTTACTGCTAGACAGTAGTAAGTAAGTATTCATCATGTTATGGGGTCAAATGGTTACATATATGTTTTCTCTGTATTAGGGGTGGTTTTCCCTAATTTGGTCAGTTTTGTTTCTGCCGAGCTTATCTGGAAGTCATATGACCATCACTGTGTGCTCTTAATTGTCTCATATTCTTGAGCAAGACATCAACTGTCACAGGGCCTCTCTCCTCCTAGTACAGTAACTAAGTATAAATGGGTACCAATGAACTGTTAAGGAATCTCTAGCAATCTCCAGTAGCAATAGTACCCTGCAATGAGATAGGGATGAGCAAGGCCCAATCAGCGATTACTGGATGCACAGGGACTCTCTCCATCCATTATCATCATGGTCATTAATTCTTGTCATCTCCAGTGGAGCATAGGAGGTCCATCACTACCCTCTGTGGTTGTTTGCTAATGCTTTGGCTCTCTCCCAGGAGTAGTGTACTCTTTTGAACTCCTGCAGCACAGATCACCTCCAGTTGTCCTTGCCCCTCCAATTTTTCTCTTTTCCTGCCTGTGGTTGATAGTTCAAAGCTTGTCTTACCACATTGTTGCGATCTCTTCTGAGCATATGGTCAATGCAATGCCATAGGCCAATCCGTCCATAGGCAGCCATAAAATGTTTATTAGAGGGACCTTCCTCTGGCAAAACAGCATTCCATCCAAGGACCAACCCATAATAAAACCTTCTCTGAAGGTAAATTAAGCCAATGATGAATCTTTTCAGCTTCATTTAGTCTTCCATTTGTCAATGAATCACATAAGGAGTGTCACAATGCTGAGAGAATCATAGAGCTGGATCAGATCATTCAGGCCTACCTAAGTAATCATGTGGCAAACAGAGCAAGCTTCAGGCAGGTTAGTGTCCAAATTTTTGGTGGTGTCCCTTACATTTCCAGCCATTCCCCTACAGGGAATTTGATTTAAAATCAAGGTCACCCAGGCTTCTGTGATGATGAGATCCTTCATTCTTATTACTTCTCCCCTTTTGTTTGGTATATCAAAGTAACAATTAGTTACATATTAAGTAATTGCTACTGGGAAATAAGGGTTTAAGGGCTAATACAGTGCTCACCCAGGAGTGTATAGAAAAGGAGAGTCAGGTGAGATGGTCAAAATAAATCTGCCATTTTTATCAATTTCAAAAAATATAACAATTGTGAATTATACTATTTCTACAACCTCTTGTATTCCTTCTCATGCATTTCATGTTAGGTTTGAGAAGTTGGTAGTAAATCGCAACATTATCCCCTAAATTATGGGTAATTTTCTTCAAACTCTTTTACCTCTACAATAAGGAGGGGTCTGAATGGTTAAAGTGGGACCTGGGATTCACTGCCTAGATCACTTCTTTGATTCAGAAAAACAAAGTGGAATAGTACAAGAACCTAGTTGATCCATAACACCAAAAATCCCTCAAACAACAGAAACAAACTGAACTGAGAAAATCTTGTGACTGCAGGTGCACAGCAGCCAACCAAAAATCTGAGACTGCAGGTCCAAAAAGACAACAAAGTCTGCCACATTGAGCTGGAACCATGGTTCCGGAAGGAGAGCAGTAAACTGCTCTAAACATCGTGTTTTACAAGCATTTTAACCTCAGAAAAGTCCTGATGTGTAGAGCAAGATTCACTTTTAATTATTTAGTTTGTTTTATTTTTTCGCTGGGAAAATAGGATTTGGAGTGAGTCACTGGGACTAGAAATCACAAACAAGACTGGGATTTGGGAAAAATAGGGGGGAAATGAGATTTAGGCAAAATTAGGGCTGGGAAATGAGATTTATCCTCCCCCCCCCCCCCCCCCCCCTTCCCTTCTTGAAACCTCAGAAAGGAGAACTAACAGGATCTTATCCAAGGGTGTAAAAAAATAATCAGTTCAGGTGGGTATAAATTGTGTAATTAAATTTACATAATTTAACTGAAGTATTTCCTTTATGTCCTTAGGGGAGCTCCTTACTTGATACAGCTTGCAAAACATTTGGAAATCAAGAAATGAAGAATTTACAGGTACATTTACTGTTGCTCAATACAATCGCTATCCCGATCAAAGATGAATTCACGTTCATTTAAATTCTAAAACACTCGGTGAAGTCTAATATTAGCCTCACTTATTTACTTAACCCCACCATCCCCTTCCCCATCCCTGAAATTGTTAATTGATCACTCCACCTCGTTTCCATGTTCCTCTTGACCGTCACAAGTTGGCTTTCACGTCCGTCCTCGATAAGTACAACGGTAAATGGTCCTTTTTGTTTCTTTGTACCAGGGACGCATGTAATATGTCAGACCAATTAAGGGTCTCCTGTTTTATGTATCTTGTGTGAAAACGTGAAAAACGTATCAGACT
Organism: Orbicella faveolata; assembly: GCF_042242905.1. Taxonomy (NCBI): domain Eukaryota; kingdom Metazoa; phylum Cnidaria; class Anthozoa; order Scleractinia; family Merulinidae; genus Orbicella; species Orbicella faveolata. The sequence continues at coordinate 4,495,453 of NW_028301577.1, forward strand.
CAGTAATTAAGTCCTCAGCTCGTCTTGACGAGTTATCTACACTCCCGGGGGGGGCACTGCCATATATGGGCTATATAGGTATGTGCCACTGTGAAGGGTATGGTTTTCAAGCAGTTTACTCTAGGATAGGGTATATAAATCAGAGCGTTTGGGTCTAGAATAGGGTATCATTTTTCACAAAACTGACTAGTTAGTTGAAGATTTTATCTAGACTAAGGAAACCAGGAATTGCCACTCAAAAATATAAAAAAATCAAATCAGCAAGTTTAAATTTACGCAAATCAGCCTCAACAGTGTTGATAGATGGGGGATTTGGGGAGTTTACTCTAGTATAGGGTAGCAAAATTCAGCTGAACTAGCTCTGGTATAGGCTAAGGGTTCCAGGGTCCCAGCGACACATCCCCACCCAGAAATTCCCAAAGTACCTCCCCTGGGTCTGCACTCTGCCTGTCTTTATAGTGACAGGCGTAACCATTCCGAAGCATAATTCCTTTGTTACTCGTCTTAATAAGCGCCCTCTCAGAGAAGTTCGTCTCTTAATTTGTCATTCAAGACGCACCATGAAAGCAAATAGTTCGTCTCGTGTTTGAGAGGTATAACCATGCGCAAGATAAAAAACTTGTCCGAGTTCGTCTAGTGGATATTGTCTCTTGTATAAAACTAGGAAATCTCTTTCCCGACCATGATGATGAAATGTGACAATCTTAGGGTTAATATCGTGTGTGACAACTGGAGACAAACTGAAAACATCGAGAACTCTCTTGCATTTTTGAAAATATTTTATGCAAAGTTTCCGAACCTGTGGACGAAGAGGGTCTCCATGGGACGTGCTACTTCATATTCTTGTTTATTTCTTTTTATTTAATTTATTTTATTACCACCCGAAATTTCCACATTTTGCCAAATGTTACGCACCCAAATTTACCTTATCAGAAGTTGTTTCTGTTTCGTTTCAGGTCGAACTCGAAAACAAGCGCCTGCATGGTCACTTTGCAGCAGTGTTTGGCTTCATGTGTGGTCTGTTAGAGCTGTCACTTGTTCAGACTCAACAACTTTTTCTGTTTTCAACACTGCGAACGGTCATTGCCAGCGCTGTGAGACTTGGCAATATTGGTCCTTTACAGGTAACTGATGCCATTAGTTATGAGGCTGCGAGTAGTTCTTGAGCTCTCAGTTGTCGTTCTTGCGTCAGCGTGGTTGCTAAGTAACTTAACCTTCCCTTGTTGCCGCAAGCTTGGTCTCTGCAATTCTGTCGTAAAAACGTTTAGGCAAGTTGTGCTTATGACCTTTTATCGGCCAATCACTATACCGCTATGACCCCCTCAGCCAATGAAGCACGGCAGCATGTTTTCTCCGCGCTTGGCATCTGCTACATTCTTTCCCGCGCTTTTCACCAGTTGCAAGCTTTCGCAATAACTCCTGATTGGTTAATTTCTGTTCCCGCTACAGTGATTGGCTAAATGATTGGCACAAGATGTCATCATAGGCTCAATGCTTGGCTGAATGATTGGACAAGCGGCCAGAAGAAAACTTTTATGATGTATTGTTATTAAATCTATGTTCCTGTATAACCCACAGGCCCAGTCCATCCAGTTTGAAATGCAAAAGACCGCGGAAGAAATAAGGAAAAAGTAAGGGTTCCGTTGTTTGTAATATTTGTAGAACATGTAGTACTTGGCAATTTTGAATCGAAAACCAAAGCATGTTTTGGCTTCTTTGTTAGAATTTTAGCCCGTAGCACAGCTTTGGCAGCTGAAACTCTTCCTTCAGAAGAACAAGTTTCTGTACTCATCTATATATACGTCATCTCACGTAGAATAATGTACGTGTAGTTGCTAACAAGTGTTGTCTGAATTTGCTGACAGGTTCGAGAAGTCCACCGTAGAGGAGGCGACCACTGCAGTCCCTGTGGCTGACTTCCTTCAGGGCGCTCACGACAACTTGTTCTCTAAACTCTTTTATTCCTGACGAACGTCTTGTAGTCGCTTGGCAACACTCCTGATGACATTTGCGGCCTCAGAAAGAATTCCGACCGAAACAACCTGCTACGTTACTTGACTGAGCTGCCATGAGGAAACACTGTCTGATGTGTCGTTTAGTAGTAAAGTGAACATCGTTGGTTCAGGAACTTAAATCAAATGAATCAATTTCTAATTCCCGCTTGTCAATCACAACTAACGAGTTTACAAAATGAACCAATCAGGAGTCGATGCAGACAGTTCCAAGAGCGGGAAAACGTACGTAACCCAAGTCACGACTGTATTGGGTTTGCTTCTGATTGGTTGAAAAAAAAACTGTATGTTTGCTCCGATTGGTTACAGCATGTTGCACAATCTTTTTTGGAACCTATCAAGGGAAGCGAAACCAGAGGCGCAAATGGTGTAAATTTCCGGAAAATTGCAGAATATACCGAAATTTTCGGTTGAAAGGAAAGCGCCCTAGAGCAAACATTTTTATCATTCAAAAGAAAACGTAACTCGTTCCCAGTTTTGGGGGAGAGGTCGTTGGGAACAAGGTTTAATACAACGCTTTGTAAACATGTAAATAATGTAGCAGTGATGGCTCATGATTGGCCAGCTGAAAAGGGAAGTCAATAGAAGTATTAAAAAGCAAGTTTTAGTACTGCAAATATTTATTTTCTATCCACTAAGAGGACTCCAACCATCCTTGTTATAAATCATTTACAGATTGATGACCTTTTATTTCGTCCCTGCGCCTGAAGGAAACCGTTGTCTATACGTTCGAAAGCCTTGCGGGCAAATCCTTTAATTTTTGTCTCTCCTTCATATCGCGAAATGCTCGTAATCGTCGCCAACCAAAGACAGTGGTGAAACAGGATAGTTTTCCGGTACAGATCCCGCAAAATCCGACTGTGCTCTTCGTCTCAGCCCCGGAGAGGTCTCGTCTCTGAAGAACGTCCCCGGAGAATCTTCGGAAATCCGATAAAGTGGGCTGATCGGTGAATTCGGAGAGTTCTCGGGAAGACTGCTTTTACGATTGAGTGTAGGCGGCGGACGATTCTTTATCGAGTTTAGCACACCTCGCAGCTTGACAAACTGTCTCATTAGATTTTGGTCTTGCTGCTTTAGGAATTTCTGTGGGAGTAAAATCGCAAATTTTTCATACGTGACACTTTGTTTTGTCCTCCTACATAATCAGAAAGTACCAGTTGCTTCCACTTCTCTCTCCCTTTTTTTTTTCAGGGGGGTTGTTTTCTCTTCCAATCTGTCTCGGACCGTATAATGAGAAATAATTCAGGGAGTAATTCAGCCCAAAATATAAGGTGGTATACTTGTAACTTAAGAATGATTTACAAGACCCTCCTTCAGGTAGCTCCCCCACCCCCTCTTCTGCAGTGGATGTCACCCCATTCTCCATTGTCCGCCACTCATCCCTCTGTCTTGATGCTCATGAGCTCCAACCCTTTCTTTGCTCCTGTCAAGTCGAGAGCAATTGTCTCCTAACCCACCCCCCCCCAAAAAAAGCATGACCGCATACAAACTCCTGGTACCCTGGGTCCCAGAGGGCTTTTTAGCCTAATGAAACCTACAAGCCCATGGTACTACTATGCAAGCAGGCTCTCTTCTCAACGGCCCGTAAATCGATGACATTTGCATGTGAAACCCAAACAAGGGCAGTCTGCGCCGTGTGCGAAACCCAAACAAGAGAGCTTGCAGGGTTGTATCTATATGCAAACTTACGCGTGATAGCCAAAAAATTCCTATCAATGTTTTCTTTCTAACACGGCGTCCAAGGAGAAATCGTTCACTGGCGCGCGTACGCTAAGCCAACCCTATAACAGCATTTTTAGATCGCATGAAACGTTCCGGAGTAAATTTAACAGCTCTTGATCTGCACAAAAATGTTAACACGCCCCAGTGGCACACGTACCGCCAGGCTTCCCGTGGCTAGAGCAATATAAACACTGCAGGAATTGTTTTTCTAGAAGAACGCAATGACGTGTTTACTTTCAAAACACGTGCCCCGTCTTGCAGAGGTCACGACAAGTACTGAGTAATTATTGATGACGACGGATAAGAAAAAAATATTGTACTCAGAGATAAAAGCTGTCCGAGATGGAAGACAGTATGTCAAAAAGTGTTGTTAGCTTTGTGAATTTTAAAATGAAAGACATCTAGATTTCTTTCGCGACATTGCATGATATTTTATTTATAACATGTAAATATCTGCCTCAAAAGGGCGATTGTCTCAAGTGGTGGTCTTAATGAGTCATAGAAAACGTTTTGTTGTCTAATCTCTATCAGCTATGTATTGCCTGATTTTTCTTTCACATGCACAACAGGATTATCTTTGAGTCTGATATTTAAGAATATTAAAATCGGTGCTTACAATTTCTTTCGCGATCCACTCTATGGCTGAATCCACGTCCGTTTTACGTTCGTGAAACGACTTCATCTTTCTCTGCTCCTCGTTCAAACAAAACGAAGGTTTGTCATGCATAACTGAATCCACAGTCCTGTTGGGTTGAGTTTCTAAATCCTTGGCTTCTCCACTTCCCTCTCTAGATCTTTGTCTTGTTATATGGGATGACATGATCTTCTTCAACGCAAGGCAGCCACGTCGAGGCCAATGATACGCAGAGCTATAGAGAGTCTGAAAATTCCACTGTTGACTCGTTCAATTCGACCCAATAACTACTTGAAGCGCTACACGCTTATGTGTAAATGAATGACCCAGAGGCTGTCACCACCCTGACAGATTGGTGTTGACTGAACTATAAATACTGGTTTAAACAGTTGCTACGTGCTTCGTTGTTGATCTCTCGCTCAGAATTTGACAACTTTTGTGTCAATTTAACGACACAGGAAAAGCAAGACCGGAAGTTGTGTTTTATTGCTACTTCTTGGTTCAATAGTCCTCAATGGTCTTACGCAAATCAGTTTCTCATTTGTTTCCGGCCGTTAGATTAGGATTTCTGTGTGATGTATTTACTAATTCATCTATGAGATTTTCAGGGCTGTTTTTACAAGAACTGAAATGCTCTCAACGATTTGGTGGTTGTAAAATCCAAAACGTGAATCGAGCAAACGATAATCAATATTGACCCAACGTGTCCCATTTAAAGTTAATGGGTTTTATTTCTCCCACGGAAATGTGGCAAAAGTTTTGAGTCAACAGGGCCTGAAAATAGCCGGTTTATCAGCCAGAACGTCATAAATAAATCAGGTTAGCCCACGTTATAGGCGTAAACGGTGACGCGGTAGGTCTGCGCTTTGTCTCCCCCTCCCCCGTTCAAACAGGGTGGGCGTGCTTGATTTGTTCAGAGAGTCCCTGGGAACGAGATTGTGGTTTGGGCACATTTAATTTTGTTTAATAAGGTGGAATGGTCCCTTTAAAGGGACCAAAAAGTTTGTTTAAATATGGTGAAGAAAGATCAATTGCGTGCGATTACACTCATGAACAGAAAATAAATTTCGATGGTTTTAATCAAAATGGCAACCAGCCGCACCCTTTTGGGGTTTTATTTTATAGCGTTGATTCCAACAGTTCCTGCTAGTTTACAAAACAAGATTTGACTTTCAAAACAAGTACATCTTGTAAGTTTCTGTTTCATTCTGTGCAATTAATCAAAGTTTTGACAGTTAACTCTTGTTTTCAGTGCTTTTTACAGGCTTAATTTGGAAATAACCTTACTTTGCACCAAATCCAGTGGACAAATTATCTAGTGTCACGTGACAGACGTTAAAATGTTACGATTTTTTTTGGCTTATTGCGTCACGACACTATTGGTCTTTGATTACCCGAAGTTTCAGGAATTACCCTCAAAGTACAAATGTTGGTGTGAAGTCAGATGGTACTTAGTAGACGTTTCAGAAAAATGCCCTTAAACGTGTCTTACATGATCGATGAAGCATTTGTGTTGGCATCCTCGTCTCAGAGAGGCGATGGTCAGCGCATCAGTGTCGACAGGCTCTTGAGTGACTCAAAAGCCCGATTCTTGAGTGGCAATCTTTGTTGCAGCTGGCACAGATGTAGCTGGTGGCCTCACGAACTGATACTTGTCGTTCCTTTCTCGCCGCCCGCTTGATTGTCGCCTCGGCCCTGGCCTTCGTCTCGGCCCTGAGTGCCCCCTCCTTCACACCGTGACGCCAGGCGGCGCGGTCTTGCGCGAGGACCTCCCAGGTATTGGGATTGAATTCAGCGAGTCGCAGGTCACGCTTGCAAACATCCTTAAAGCGAAGGAGTGGTCGGCCCACGCGTCGGGCGCCCTCCCACAGTTCCCCGTAGAGGACTTGCCTTGGCAAGCGATCGGGTTCCATACGGTGAACATGACCGAGCCACCGTAGGCGTCTATGGATGAGTAGTGTAGGGATGCTCGGCATGTCGGCTCATTGAAGAACATTGGTGTTGGAGACTCTGTCCTGCCATTTGATCTGAAGGAGACGCCGAAGGCAGCGGAGGTGGAACCCGTTGAGCCGCTTCTCTTGTCTGGCGTATGTGGGCCACGACTCGCTTCCGTAAAGGAGAGTGGAAAGGACACAAGATCGGTAGACTTGCAGCTTGGTCCTCTCGCTCAACAAGTCGTTAATCCACACTCTCTTGTTGAGGTTGGCCATAACGCCGGCTGCCTTGGCGATCCTTGAACTGATCTCGACATCTAGCGACGCCTTGCTTGACACTGTTGACCCTAGGTAAGTGAAAGAGTTCACGACCTCCAGTTCAGTGTTGTTGATGGTAATGACGGGAGGTGCCTCTGCATCTTGGGCTAGGATGTTTGTCTTCTTTAGACTGATGGTAAGGCCGAACTCCTTGCAGGCGTGAGACAGCTTATCAACCAAGCGTTGAAGGCCTGCCTCGCTGTGGGATGCCAGGGCAGCATCATCCGCGAACAACAGCTCGCGTATGAACACTTTAAGAGTCTTGGTTTTGGCGCGGAGCCTGGCAATGTTGAAAAGCTTGCCATCTGACCTCGTCCGAATGTATACACCCTCCGAGCAATCGGCAAAGGCGTAGTGGAGTAACATCGAGAAGAAAATCCCGAACAGGGTTGGCGCCAAAACGCAGCCCTGCTTTACTCCACTGCTGACTGGGAAGGCATCCGAGGTGGCTCCATCAAAGCAGACGGTGCTCTGCATGTCCTTGTGGAAGGCGGTGATGAGGGCGAGGAGTTTTGGTAGGCAGCCGATCTTCTGAAGGATTTGGAAGAGCCCACTACGACTGACCAGGTCAAAGGCATTTAACAAGCCAAATATTGAGTGGGGAAATATTGAGTGGGGGGGGGGGGGGTGCAGATTGGATCTCGAGGTTGGGGGGGGGGGTGTAACGGTTGTTCCAGTTTGTAAAAAAGTTACCACAGTTTCAGGAAATGTTCCGTTTCATAAGGAACATATAAATGAATAAGTCTGTGATGGTAATTCAGGCAAAGCTTTTCACAAGTAATTACATCAATAGAGTTGTGCATGTCTTTACAGCGTTACTACAAAGTATCGTTCATATATGTTAAAACTAATCTATATTTTTGGTCATGTTCTTACTCAGTAAACAGCCGTTGCTATAGCCGTTGCTACGTAAGAACACTTATACCACTGTGTACTTTCCTTAAATTTCACATTTATCTAGAGGCAAAGTCGGCAAGATCGTTTCAAAATGTTTTTAACAAGTGTTCGAGGGTCATTTAAATCTTGTATTTTCAAAAAATGGAATTTTTCATGATCATCGCCATATCATAGAGTACATACCACCTTAAGGCAGGGGTTAACATGAAAGCCATATTTTTGCTGGGTATTATGGTTTGAATGCAAATATCTCGTTCACGTTTCAAGCAGTGAAAAATCTTTGTGCTCATTTCACATAGCTACGTTTTGGGCTGTTTTGCAAATTTTTTGGTGATTTTTGGGTATATTTGGGGATAAATAGTTTTTCTCAAAGGATTAGTAAAATTTATGGAAATAGGAAATTTTGAAGATTTGATGTTGTTTTAAAATTAGAATTTGAAGTTAGAAATTGGTAGACGTACGCCAAACAGTTGCCCACCAACCCGGTGGTGTTCCAAACCCCTTTTTATCCTTTTAATCCCTCTTTAAACTTCCTAAAATTTCGCTTAAATTCATGTGTACCCCCACCTTAAGGTGGCTAACGGCTGGTAACAGTTTCCAGCACATTCTGCTAATTTAATAAACTCTAAGGGATCAATACTATCATTCTGTATCAAGTGATGCTGCAATATAGCTATCATATAAACACCCAATCATTGGTGAAATGAATTGATGGTCATCTTCATGACGGCAACAATGTAATCTGTTAAAAACTAAACACCTGTAATTTAAACTTTTAGAACCTATTCTAAAAACGACTCGGTGAAAACCGTTGTTAAATTTTTGACTTGTGATAAACATGATATAAATTTTTCCAAAATGAAGTTTAAAAATTCCGTTGGTGTGGTTCAGAACCGATTCAATTTTTCAAAATTGTATGATGGTTTTGAACCCTACTTTATAGTTATCACAAGTATCTTGAAGAAGTGCAATTTTTTTTAGTTTCTCGTGCATCCTGTCTTTGGGGTAAAAAGAGTGAAAAACGAATTGGCGGGAGTAATGAGTCGAGCGCAGTCTGGTGAGGAAGATCCCGGAGGGAGATCACTACTACCAACAGCTCTCTGCTCGCCGATTTCTTTTCTTTGACTTCTTTTCCCTCCTACTACCGAGACTGTACTGTACATACCCTTCAATAACCTCATCTGCAAGACGGGGTAGCCGTTGACAGTCCACACACTTAATGACATTGTGTGTCAAATTGCAGGAACTTTCCCCACGTAACGAAGAACATCTTTCAAATGCCTCTTTTCATATATTCCGATAATAACTTGTAGAGACCATGACTTAATTTTCTCTTGCTTGTAATGGCATTTTTCAGATGCCCCAGTCTTCCAAAAATACCCGTGAACACCACTTTCTTCAACGAAACGCCAGTGCGAATGCTTGACTTTGTGGACTGTTGATTTGAACGGCTATATCTAAATAATTATTTTCTTGATAGATGTTCCACGCAAGTCCCAACCTTCCATCCAGGAAAAGGGTGACCACCCGCGATCCATTCACAGTGGAATGTCGTCGCGCCAGAAGCGAAAAAATAAGTGAGAGCACAACAACACCCACGCGAACACTCGAGGCGACTCGTGCATTCCCGTAAGCTCTTTTAATTTTCAGGGATGGCGTTGTGTATTTTGAATTTGGTGGGCTTACAAGGGAGCCCCATAGCCGCTAACTTGTGGGGGGTTCTGGAGATAATTGTAAAAATATTTTGCTGGAAATTGGGGGGGGGGGGGGCTGCCCCCCTACCCCTCGGCTCCGTTGTCCATGCTTTTGGCCTCCTTTGTTTATTTCGTAGCTTCAATTTTCGGCGCGCTTTTTTGCCATGTCGCGAGAACAACCCTCAGCCAGCTTATCTTACGCGCGTGAAGTCATGGGAATTGGAGCGTGACCCACTTGCTATATTTGGACGCCTTTTTCCTTGTTTGTCTAATGAACAGCTGTTCTGTGATCTTTTTTTTTTTTTTTGTGGTTTGAAAATCAGCCGTGTACTGTTTTGCATTCTTACAATAGATAACTTCGAATAATATACTGATAAACTCCTCCGTGTGCGCTTTAATTTTAAAGAAAATTTTAAAAATAGCACGCGGGTCCGAGTCGAACAGTAAGGATTTGTTCACTCGTTGAATCCTTTACAATAGGGTTTCAGTCACCACGTAGCGGCTGTCAAATATGATATCAGGTACCTGATATTTCACTTTCTTATTCTTATTAGCTCGCCAAAATGCAAATTTCGCCACGTTGCTCTTTCTTGTTTTCAAGTTTTGAATATGTTGTATGATCAAAGTAAAGGAACAAGCAATTTCTTGTGGAAAATGGATCTGAACTGATTAGAAAAATAACATGGGTATTCGAAGCAACAGTGATGTTCAGCGTGATAAAAGGTGTTTAACATTGCAAACATTCTCGAGAGGACGGGATATTGAGTGTCACGTTAGCTAAGCGGAAAAATATGAAATACACTCACATCTTGACGAAACTTCAGCACGAGATTTAATTCCACGAAAAAGTATCGAAACCAATAACCTTTTTTAACCGCAAGCCTCATCGAGGATCTTTTTTTTAATTAAAAGGACTGATCAGAATTACAAAATCTCCACATATCTGTTAACCAAAAACAAAGTAAAGCGAATGTCTGTTCAACCTGGGGTCAGAGTTGTATGATTACACACCCCTTGAAAACGGTAGAAACGTGATAACGCGGTATAAAATGTTCTCTCCTTGTCCAGAGTCAGTTTCAAGAAAAGTGAACAGATCCAGTTAATAAGTATGATTGACTATAGAATAGCTAGATTGTATATTGAGCTTGAAATATAGGCCAACATTAAAACACTACAAACAGATCAGTTTCATCTTAAGATATTTCACAATCGCTTTTGTAAAATTTTCCTCTTTGCCTCTTTCACTTGCAGTTGGTTCTACTAAAACTAAAAAATATAAATCTTAACTTCATCTTCCTGTAGACGAAAGCTGCGAACACCTCCGTGGAATCTGCTGCTGACGTCGGGTTACGAGCGAGCGATAGCCATGGCTCCGGGTCCGCCTTTAACTTCTTGTGCCGACTGAACCAGCATACACAACGGGCAACAGCAAGTGGCCAAGAGGTCGTTCAGGAAGGTACCGTCGATTCCTTTAGCCTCGCGGATCTTGGATCGGATCTGCGCCATGAAGAAGATGTTCGCCAGTGGAACGAACGTCGCCAGTCCACACAGCAAGCAACTGTCTCCGACCGCCTCGGCGTTCTTTCCAGCGGTGTAACAGTGGCAGAAATACGTTACAAGGCAAGTACCACAGTCATCGAAGCAGCCGAACAACCCGTGAGACCAATCTTTTGACATAGCGGATCCAAGGGACTGTAACTGAGCAAAACCAGGCAGAAAATAACGGGAATAGCACGGTACAAAGCAGCTGAAGAGTTCCGCTCTCAAGCCGGACCTCACGAGCTTTATCCGAGACAGCGCCTATGGAGCAACGTACCTCCCTGTTTGATCAGGCTGCTGTCATATGTAATGATTGGCACATGTCACACAAGACAGAAGACAGAATCACAATAACCTTTTGATGGAAACGGAACGCAAATGAGCTTAAAATGCATTCAGTTATGGTCACGTTAGGATTCGTATGCACCAAGCTTTACTCACAGGTTCATAAATTCTGAGAAATACGAGATATCATTTTTTAGAAGTGCTTTCTTATTTTGCCAAGTGTAAGGAAGACAAAATGTGATCAGATCAACATTCAACTGCTTTGTTTTTGGAAATAACTTATGTTAGAACCGAGCTTAATTAAGTTAGTCAATATTCGCGCAAGTCTATTTTTATATTTGCCATCTGCTCTTGAGAAGCTTTTGGAAAGTACAGGCGGGCACGCAGTAATGACTGTTTGACGACAACGGAAATGAAATGAAAGGAAAAGAGTCCATTTTACGTTCTCAGCCTGCAGCAATAGGCAGTAATTAACCTGAAACTGGAAGTTAGACAATGGATATGACGCATTTGAAAGGCGAACCAAGCAGAATACTTCATCAATGCGGAAAATTAGTGAGTGCATTTCTGTTGTGTTTCACAACTCGCGCTAAACTGATTATTAAAATTTCCTTGTGTCTGTGGTTGGTGACACTGACGAAAAGAGCAAAAAACTCAACAGGAGATCTATTCTTTGCCCGAGCGAAGTGGCACGCAAAATTATTTTTTCCTTCAAAAAACAAAGCCTTGACTAAACACTGAAAACCATCAATTGGTATAGTCTGACAAATGAACCGTCTAAAATAAATGGAAACTCAGGAAAGAACGAAAGTAATATGGACCGGGAATATGGACTTACAATTACCTGCGCTCAGCCACCCTCTCTTACGCGGTGGCAAGAGAGGGAAATTAGCCTGGTTAGACTGATAAGTGTCAGTTAGTCTAAAACGATTTTTTTTACCTTCGTTGTTTTGCCTCCTTCTCTATTCGTATCAGGAAAATCACAAATAATCGGGTTTTCGAAAGTAATCCATTACTTATTAGTAATCAGTGTTATTGGTAGCATCATAGATACCAGATTCCCTCCGTTATGTAAAGGTGATTTTATTTAATTCCAGGATGCGTTTCAAATTTCATATTTTTGAGAAGAACGCTGACTCATACCGTAGATATCATATATCAGCTGGTTGGAAAAATGAACGGTCCAATCAAGAGCGCTATGAGCGAGATGATATTAGCGCGAGGGTCATGCATTAACAGCCAAATTGGCGACCAAATTCACCTCCAGGGACTCTCTTACTCTAGAAGACGGCGGTTCAGCTTGGCTGAGTTTTTACGTCCCGCGCGTCGCAGCGAAAATGGAGAAAACATAAACACTGAAATAAATACACAGGGCCATGCCACCGGTTCTCCACGTGCTTCATTGTTTTTCGAATGGCACAAGATAAATCTTTGGCACCCAGAGAATGAACGAAAACCTGCGTTTCTTGGTTTAAAAAGGAGTTAACATGGCTTACTGGCATTTAAAGGGCAATCGACATTGATACACTTAGTTTTAACGTCATTGCAGAATTGTAGTTAAAACAAAGCACGAGTGACAGAAAGACATTGATTAGCCTGCGTATAGAGTAACGGGTGCATCATGCAGGTGTGAATATATGGCGCGAGTACACGCGAGGACGCGTGGAGGAAACACACGAGTACCACCTCTCGCATGTACTGCCTCTAGGCATGCGCCATTTTCACTCTTAAGGAAAAAAGCAGCAGCTCAGTACAGCTGTAGTGTCCGAGTAGGAAAAATAGCAAATGCCGATAAGGCTACGATGGCAGACCAAATGCAGCTTCCCATGTGACCAATAACTTAAGCTGGCTAACGCTAGAGTTCAGTCCTTGTAAATCACAATTTGCCATGCGCTGATAGAGCATTTCTCGAAAACCAGCCTTTAGTGAACGAACTGCAAGGTCGCCAAAAACGGCTTGAATTGAGTTTTAAGTCGCTCGGCTTCAAAAACAGAGATCTGATATGTGTGATAGCTTCAAATACTGAAGCAGAATTAGTCTAAAACCCAGGCATTGTTCCCAAGCTCACGTGCATGTTAAATCGGTTGGAAAGTTTATATAGATCCATAAATCTCGTCCTCGACCTTCAAGAAAGTAATAAGTATAGGTTTTCCACTTTCCCTTGGAATCTTTAAGTGCGCCGCAAAGGGCATGATTGATCAATTTAACAAGTAACAATTTTTGTAATGAACCAGAACGAGAGACCACCCACTAAGTATTTTTTTTTTTTCAGTTTAACTCACGGACCTCTTTTCCATAAAAGAATAAATATTCTTTGACTTTCCTTTGAATACTCCCATTCTCTTATAACACAATAATCATTAAGACTTGCAGCATTGGCCGGATCTATCATGTTTATACATAACATTTACCGAGATAAATATTATAAAAATAAATTTTCTACAAGAAAGTATAAGACAATTTTATCACATCCCAATTCAAACCCCGATCAATAGTTACAGTTGGGGTAGTTACAAGTTATTCGCAACTTCACAATAGTACAGAAGAAACTGTGAAATGGCATCCTCGTTTCCTGCACCAGTGTTAGCGAGAGAGCGGTGTCCGACGTCTTGAAGGGAAATAGGCAGTGGACGCTTCATACAGGTGTCCACTTCAGGGTGGAGTGGTGTCCGCTGCTGCGAAGTGTCTATTTTAGACAAGGGGCCATGGACTTAGGGAGGTTTCTGCTTTTGAGATGTGTCCACTTTCGAGAGAAGTCCGGCATGAATAGATGAGTCCACTTCTGAAAAGTGTAAGCTGTCGTAAAATGTAAACTCTGCTTTATTCAACAGGTCTTCGATATCGATAGGCGTCAACTTAGAGAAGTGTCCGCTTCAGTGAGCTCTCCACTTCAGTCCGTTCTTGAGAGGCTCTGCGTTTGAGACTTTTCAATAATGATCCTGACAGCTAGACAGATGGACTTCGTCTCTGATAAAAAAACACCGATGCCATTTTGAAAATTGGACATCAAACGTTTTCCATAAGCGTAGTTCTCTTCTGCCGTCTATGCGACAAGTACGTGGAATATTTTGCTCCGTGTTTTATTACCCACGCGTTGATTTTTGCTTCATTTTTGCTGTAAACGTTCAAAAAGATCCCGAGGAGAACAATGAAGCCAGACCAAACGTAACTGAAAACAAAGAACATTACTTGAACAACAACTTGATTTACTCATGCATTCACAGCTTTTCAAGAAAGTATCTATATATAAATAGAAGAACAGAAAAATAACGTATATTTGAGTCTGGAGACTGACGTAACCCGAAAGTTTTCTAGTCAGTCTCCAGTTATTGTAAGGTTTCTATAAATAGAAAGGAGAAAATCAATACAAGTTTTTAGAATGTTGCCCAGACAGTAAATAAAATTTCAGTTGTGTAGAGAAGTTGAAGGCATTGAGATCTTTAAGATGAGTGGGGATATTGCCCCATAGAATAGTCGCTATGTAAGCTATTGTTTGTTTTCCAGAATTGGAGCACGTAGTTTTGATATGTATTAAAAGCGTTCATGGCGACTTGTCAGAGTTAAATCAGCTGAGAAGACCAATAACTAAAATCAGCCAATCAAAATTTTTTCCTCCCAGTCAAATGTTCTGTGAGTATTACACAGGGTAAAGTTTCCATCGACTGTTTTCAATCATAAAGTGTTGTAATAAATCTCTTATTAACCAAGCATGCTTGGGACTGTACTAGAATATCGGCCCTCGGTCTTTTCAACACGAAACTCACTGCCACGCTAGATGGTATTGCCAAGATCAAGCGCCAATATTTTCCAAGTACCGCCCTTGAGTTTGATTAATTGCGCGGTCGATATAAAAAACACTATTATTCCAAAGGGCCTGATGAACACTCTACGGTCTCTAAACAATATCGATTCACCGAAAAAAAACAACAACAACAACAAACAAAAACAGGTAATTAGAATAAACAAAATTGAACACTTGGGAAATAACATGTTTATAGGAGAGCACAAAAAAGGGAGAGCTTACTTTCTTCCTGTGTACTTACTTTATAGTAAATGGTTTTGCGAAGAATATAAAGGATAACACCATTGTCACAGCTTTTCGGCCGGTTGTCACTGAAGTGGGTAAAATGAATTGTTATTAATTGGTGTAAAGCAGCTTTAATAACTTGATTTAAGATATTGGATTTGGATTTGAAGATTTACCTGTAACAGCAACAAGAGCGCCAAAGGCTTTGATAAGAGTAAGCACAAATGTGATCCCTAGATATCCCGAGATTGAGAAGATGAATGACAGTCCATAGGCTTGGAAAGGGTTCTGTGAAAACGTAGCAAATACTAAGCTTGTGTGTAAACTAGTGAGTAAATTGACTATCACTGCCTTTAAAATTTGTTAAGGTATCATGGTAGGTGGATTTACAGTGTTTGGAAATCGCGCTCTTACGCTGGCGCTTTGAAAGAAAACCCATCACCCTATACATTTTCTGAAAGCTAAATAGTCATAGAATACAATCATATCTCTGAAATTTTCTTAATAATTACTGTCGCAGTAATATTAAAAGAAATACCCAGAAACACTGCTTCGGTTAAACGCGCGTGAATTATCGGAGGGGCGCGATTAACATCGGGAGTATTTACTCACACATCACCCTCAAAAAGGGTGTCGGCGATTTCCCAGATGTGGTTTGGTTTTTTTTTTTACTAAACCCTCCTAAAGTTTGATATTTTCAGTGCGGACGTTTCCTTCTTCTAAAGAGGCCATAACTTTGAAACGGAAGAGAAATTAAACAAAGCCCGACACCCTTTTTCGACGGAGATATCCTGGAACATACCTGCCGATTTTCAGCCAATTCTGTCGAAGACACGCGTAAACGAACTAAAAATTTTCATCCTTATATGCAGTTTTATTTTATCGAGAAAAAGAAGAAAAACCTTTTATGAGATTGGTATTACTAGGTGTTAAAAATCCCCTCCGCACTGACAGATGTCGGCACGGGTCAGTTTACCACAACAATAGCTCTTGAAATTAGCCTGCGAGCAGGCTCACCTTTGAGTCACGCGCGCGAGCGGCGAAGAGCAAGGCGATCCGGCGGGAAGGAGTCTGGTGAGGAGGTGCCAAGAAAGACAGAAAGAAAAGTCACTTTCTAGTCTCGCGGGTTCGCCGTTCGATTTCGCGCTCGCGGCCGCGCGCGCTTGTGCTCCAACGTGACCTGCTCGCAGGCTAACTTGAAATAAACAGACGTATACAATTCTAGCGCGGAAACCCGTCGCAGTGAAATCGTCCGAGAAGCGACAAACTACCAAGAGCTTTATACAGGTTTGCATTTAAACTGCCGTGATTTCTTTTACTTAGAAGATTTCGTCGGCGGCATTGGTATTATGTTGCTCAAGTTTAGGCTTCTCCGTTCCCCGGACATGTTTTGAAACCATGCCTCGTAAAGCCAAAAACAGGAAATCTTTTCATCGTCTACATCTACATCTGCGCTTGACTCGTTATGGAAGTTTCGGTATTGCGTCCGTTCTCCAGCAATTTCGTGCGACTAGCACTTGTTGTAGTTTGTCTTTCAGCTTCATTGGTGGGACTAGTGTCTTCGAGTTCCTTCAACCGTTCTTCTTGGTTACAGTGCGACCCGTGGTCGCTAAGAGTTAAAGATCTTTTTCGACGCAGAATCTGTGGGTTCCACGAGATTTTCACCTCTTCGGCTTCTTCGAAGACGATAGTGGGCAAGAAGTTTTCTTGCGTTTTCGTCCTGACATAAAGAAAATTTGACAAGAACGAAAGCTAACTTGCGATGAAACAACCAAATCGAGAACAGTTTGCGTGCACAAATGAAATATCGCGTTACAAGTGACAACCAGCGGTGAATTTTATTTAGAGGTGTCAACGCGCCGTAAGGGGTTAATGAGATTCAAAAATAGTTTTTCTCTTAATCTAAAAAAGTAAAAATGCTTTTCTTACCATTCTTTTTGTAAAGCAGCTATCTCAATCTTCTGAATTAGAACAGCAAAAAAAAGATTTTTCGCATTTTACCTAAAAATTCACCCACCATGATACTTTAAAAGCTATTTTGCCACTATGTATTGCTATCTCATTTTTCATTGGTTTGAGTATGGGTCCATAAAACAAAAAAACTTTAGTATGACAAAATTTATCATAAGTATGCTGTCAAATGTTATCAAATGACACGCAGTACCACTCAAAAGTAAGTTACCACCGTCTCGAGAGATGCGTATCGTTTCTCTTGAGACACGTCGCCTTTCGTTTCAAGGCGCGTCTCGTTTCATTTGAGTCTTTTCTCGTGTCTGGTGACTGTACTGTAAGTTTTAATGGTATCCATAGCTAAGTGACACACAATGTCAGTGTTTGAATACAATGATGTAAGTGTTGGGTTTTATAAACTTTCGTGAAGGCTAATTTCCACATATGGTGAGATGAAGACACAGATTTGAAAACCAAACACATGTCAGGAATATTTATTTCGTGCATTCTTACCTGGGCACAAAATCTAAATGCTGGCTCTAGCTCACCAGAAAATACCAGACCAATTAAAATATACACAAATCCAATACCATATGAATACAACACCTGAGAAGAGAGACAAAACAATAACATTACTAGTATCGTTAGTATAAATTCTTGCCACTGATTGTCTCACACTGGTTTTACTGTCAGTTATGAGAATTTAGGGGTACATCAAGACAATATCCCTCAGTTGATGATTTTCTTTATTCTTCTCACCCATTTGCCTCATAATGTACACTGGTGCAATGAGAAAGTAGATCTTGATCTCACTATCCCTTTCAGTCCCAAGTTAATTCTTCTTACTGACACCCATACAGTTCTTTTATTGTCTGTTCTGAGAATTTAGTGGTACATCAAGACAAAATGAATCACTTAGTTGATGATTCTCTGTTTTCTCTACAGGTTGTCTGCTTGAAGGGTGATAATATTATTGTCAGCAGAAACTGTGCAGTTCTAGAAAAAAATCCATAACAGCTTACTATGCCGAGGAAGGTCATTGAAAATTCCAGGGGTGGGTGAGGGATATCCAAAGCCAAAACTCTTAAAGGAAAGTATGAACAGGCAAAACGGGAATTTCAGAGGGGTGGGAGAGGTGAAACTAAAAACCTACCATGGGAAGGGTATGGATATTTTCAAGAGCAGTCCATTGAATATTTATTGCTGTTGGGATCGTTTTAGGAAGTATAAATGATGCCAAATAATACTACCCAAAATACTGATGATAAAAAGAAAACCTCAAATGATTCATTAGATGACAAACTGTATGAACATAACTTCATGTTCTCTAGCCTGCGAGAGTGTCATGTTTTTTTAAAATTTTTTTCAGGTCATGTTTCATATCCCAAGAAAAAAGTGTGTGAAACAAGGGCCGAAAAAATGGCAGCTAGGGATAAATAAACTTACTACTTCTGTGTTGGAACTCTTGTGTGCCTTCATAGCCTTCTCTTGTACATTTCCAATAACAGCATCAGCACAGAGAGCCAGGGAAATCAAAATTACACCTGAAACAACATCGAAGAACTTTCAGACTTAATAAAAACACAAAATCTAGATCGTGAGGTGAGGGGCTGAAATTCTAAACATTAAAGTAAACAAAAAAAATTGCTAGTCCTCTCAACTTTTTCATTTACAAATTTTTCAACCATCGAAGACCACTCACTGAACAAAACAACACCTATACAATACACACCAATAAAAATCTTGTCGGTACTTGGTCACAACTCTGCTAACAGCAACCTCTCAACCACGACCACCCCTCTACGATAGCCAGGGATTTTCCTTCCGACATTACTAAGATCTCTCTACAATAGCTGCCTTTTTCCAACAGCCAGTTAATTTTTCTACAGGTTTGCCACTGTAGTGAGTTTCAACTTAATTTAAGAAAAAAAAATAGGTGACAATAAAAATAGGAAACATTGCATCAAAAAAAAAAAAGAGTAAAAATTGGCTACAAAGCGTTACCAATGGCTTTCCACCGGTGCACCGCAAATTAACAACTTCGAAATTTGTAAAATTATGGTGCCCGCTCCGATTTTGAATTTTTTATGAGGCGCTAGATTCCCATACAAACCCTTATAAAAACATTGCATCACAATATTAGCATGCCAAAGCTCACCCGTGTGGTTAAATTCAGGTTGAACAGTGCTGTCAGCCAAAGTGAACAGTATTAAACCAATACTCATACAAAGGCAAGCCAAAAAATCAATGAGTCTGTAGGTTTTTCCTGGAGACAAAGGAGAGCAGTTAACATCATAGGTATTACAGCTCCTCAAAAACAAGAACTATATTAAATAATTCAGAGAAACACGCAGTTTTGTTGATAATTTTATGATCATCAACCCTAGCCTTTGATCACAAGCTAAAAACATCATTCAGTTCATAGATTTTCCTGAGTTTCCATATATCTCATAGTGCTTACAGCTGTAATTACAGTATTACAACTGTGGAAGAGTATATTAAGTCCTTGAACATCTTCAAGCTGTCACCTGACAGATGATCACTCTTTGAGGCAATCTAAAATCCATATCTACATCTAATTTTATTACCTTGTATGATAATACCACCAGCCATCACTGGAATTAACTTGCAGCATTTAAAAATGACCTGAAACAATAATATTGAATGGTATTTCAGATGTACTATGAGAACTTACAACCTCATCACGTAACTGTCAGTTAACTCTAGTGGCAAGGAAATGAAGTGAAATCAAATGTGGGCACATTGTAACATGTTAACTAACCAGTACAAAAAAAATGCTTCAAAAAATAAGAAGAGTGCTTCAGCTTTGCTACATTATAACAAAATAGCTGGCTGTTGTTTAATAGCTGTTATTGCAGTTGAGTCTGCAGTCAAATGTTCTTTGGTTTTAAAAGGCATGCAAACGAGGCAAAAGGGTCAATACAATGCAGAATTGACCCTTTCACCTCCTTTGTGTGTCAAGCCACTGATAACTGCAACAACAGCTATTGGCCACTTTCAGGAAGAAAACCTAAAGTTGGGATGTAAAATTAGACTGAGATGATCAAACCAAGACATCAAACTACTGTAGCTGGCATGTAGCAATCCCTTTAGTAGCCCTTGCAGTTTGCAAATGACAGAAAGTATAATTATTAATAATATAAATTATATTGCAATAAAATATCTTTTAGAAACATTATAGAAAGGCAAAAAGCTCAAGAGCTAGACAACATTTCGACATTTTAACAACATCATTATCAAGTCAAAAAGTTAAGAAATTACAAATTAATCTTTAAATACTAATAAGAACAATAGTTGCTAATTAAGAAGTAGTGACAAAGAAAATGCTTTTTTGCCTTTTTATTTAACAAAATACAGAAGCCTAAGCCATGTATTACACTGTGATAAAACACGACAGGCATTTGAGAACACAAGGGAAATGTAGGAAACACAAGTAACAGGTGAATACATGTGTTCTACATTTCTTGAGTGTTCTCAAATGTCTGGAGTGTTTTCTCACAGTGTAAAACACGGCTTAGGTTTCTTCATGTGCTTTATGATATAAATGTAGAGGTAATGTGACGAAAAACAATAAAACACTCTTTTTCTATGTTTTATGCTGTGATAAAACATCGGTTTTTGACCAATCAGAGTGCATGCAAGGTCCTATCTATACTATAAAATAAATTGTATTTTATGTGAAAATTAGAAGATTGTGAAATGATTGTTAATTTAATACGTTATTTATTAAGACACGTCTATGTAGCCCTATTTTTAGGGAAGCAGTTCCCATTCAGGGTTTTCCCTCAATACACATAATTTTTCTCTTCTGTGTATCACTAAACTTTTAGTGCAAAACATACCAAATGAAAAGAACAGATAGATATGTACTGGTTACTGCTCAAGAGATAAACAAAATTGATTTAACTAGATTCAACGTGAAATTCACATACCTGTGTGGGGTAGTTTAAATAATTCAGAGAAGTATTGGATAAACCCATAGTAGCCACAGTTAAAAAGGCAAGAATTGAATATGTTTTTACAGGAATTCTGTGGACAAGCAGCAAATGAAAGAAATCTGTCATAGTTGCAACAACTAATGAAAATATTTTTACCTTACCCTTGCATTTCACTCAAGAGACATCGTCGCTTTGAACCAAAAAGTTCCATACTAATTTTAAAACATGATTAATGCATTGCTTTCTCAAAGAGCTTGGTTGTTACTTGTGCCTGAGAACTTTGAAAACTGAGCAAAAAATATATACTATTCATAGGTACTTATGGGAACTCAGTAAAGCAGATGCATTTTTAAAACTTTTTTGTAACCCAATCTGTTGTCTTTTAACTGAATTTTTGGTGACCTCTGTTCACCTTCATCAGAGTTCATCAATACAATATCAAAGTTTGTTATAGCTCATGCTACAACAAGCAGTTGCAACTTACAACCATATCTCACTGTTGATACAGGAAAGGAAATTGTGCGAGTGTACTGATGGTTAACTAGGCTATCAACTAATGGTATCAATGTACCATTCCATAAACTTACTTTCTTGTTTTATCTCTTTGAAGGCTTGTTTGAAATATGCCGAATACAGAGTACCATGCAAATTGAACTAGTGTCAGGTACCAGCCAAATGGCTTCATTCCTGTCCTAAATATCCACTCCTGTGTTTAGAGATAAAAACAGATGACAGAGATCAAAAAGAAGTTATTTTCAAACAATCAGAAAATAAAAATTCAGTCTTTGTAAATAAACAAAGTGAAGAGATGTACAAATTGCAATAAGTGTAAAACTGTACAGCAGATGTAAGCTATTGACAAAACTGCTGTATTATTAATTATTGTCAGCAAGAGCTCCTCTGTTTTTCAGGTAGATGCAAACTTGTATGGAGTGTGTGAACCTTAATTAGCTGTTGCAAAGCCTCAGTGCATACTGGTCAGTGTAAAATGAAGACTGTGGACTGCAGACTGCAGATTGTGGACTGGGGGTAAAATGCAGACCGAGGGTAAAATGCAGACTGCAGACTGTAGACTTTTTAATTAACTGAATTGTGTTACCATTTCCATCAATGAGAACTAACCGTAAACAGGCTAACCAGTCCAGAGCATTTAATAGGCTAACCTAAGTGATATTCAGGCTAACAGGAGTAATGTTCAGGCTAATCACAGTGGAAATCTACACTACATAATCATGTTTATGGTCAGCTTTCAATAATGGAAATAACAAGCTATTTATTTAAAAAGTTTGTAGTCTGCTGGCAGTCTGCATTTTACCCTTGGTCTGCAGGTTGCAGTCTGCCCTCAATCTGCATTTCTCCCCAGTCTGCAGTCTGCAGTCCACAGTCTATTTTTTACACTAACCGTCTGGATACCGCTTGGACTGACCAATTGCGATGGAGGATGAAAAGAATTACAAAAACCACCAACTAGGGCTAGTCATGATGTACCACTCACTTCTCATAACTTATTAATTATTATGTGTCAGTCGCAAAGGAAAATTCTGTTATGACTGAGAGAATTAGTGGCATCGACAACTAAATCTCATCCTTACCTGTACGTATCCATATATAAGATAAAATAAAAATACTCCTCCACAACAAATGAAGAACTGGGCTGCTTTAGGTAAAGAATCCAGAGCGAATCCAAGAACAACCAGCTCTTTATGGCCTGCAGAATCTTCCTTCTTGCCGCCATTCGAGATCGTTACTACAGTGTGATCCAACTTGGCTTGCGGAGGTCCCGCCATGAACTTTTTCAAGGCAGAATTGTTTCTTATAAGTTTTAGTGAATTTGGACGCAAGTCACTATTAAACATGGGGCTTCAAGATACACCGATTTTCTACGTTTCAAGAAATATCTATAGAGCATTCTTTTCAGGAGGTCCACTCCCTTGACATCAAATGTGGAAAATTAGTGCTAAGACGCATCATTTCTGTATTTCTACAGAGACGAAGGTGGCGAAGCAATCTCATTTTAGTCGAATTAGTTGTCGATGTGGCAACTGATGGACCGCCATCTTGAAAGACCGGTGAGACCCTGGGAACGACAACAGTTTAAATAGGTCTGCAATGCGTCCGTTTTAAGGATGCTTGCCATTATGCCAAAGATTCCGGAAATTTTGGTCGGAAGTCACATGGAAAGTTTCGTTTCGGTTCCTTCCAACCGGAATATTCCGACCGAAAATTGCCGTTCCATTTTGTCAAACCGGTTTATTGTCCTACTTCTATTTACTTATGTAGGGAATTCGGAAAAGGAATAAAAAATGGTAAGAGCCATTCCTATTGGTTGGCCCGGTTTGATCGATATTTTTGGGCGAAAGCTTACATCAAGAGCTTTTGCCCGAAAATATCTTCCCCCAAAAATATCGCGTCGTTCCGACTGGCTGCCCCTGGGTCTCCGAGGATCTATAAAGGCTTCTTGACCGCTGGCAAAACCCCGCCTGCCACTTTTAGTAAATGTTTCCTAACATTTGAAAAAATCGAATAAAATAATATCGAATTATTTATAACAGATGTGCTGATGTGTAAAAATTTAATCATTACGCATGCAAAACAGGAAGTGATGAACATTTATTGTGACAGTAGCATCGCAACATAGCAATTCACTGAAGCTCTTTTTCCCAAAGATGGTGAAGATCGTATTAATTGATAAAGCGTTTGTAAAACACCTTCAAAACCTGGCAAAACTCACCAAAAACTCTAACAAGTCAAAGCAAGCGAAACTGCACGTTTTGCGGTAAGCCCTCCAGCTATCTGAAAAACTTGAACCAATTAAGTAGCAGAGCAATAAGTGGATGTTATTGTAAACAGTATATTGGCCAGCATAGAGTTGGCAATTTCACTTTGGTCTTGCTCTTCCAGTTGTGTACGAGGTGAGTCCTTTACTGTGATCCATCGACATACTTTTCTGGCTTTCTTGGTTTTTGGACACAGCCTTAGCGTTTGGTGAGTACGCAGCTGTTAAAAACGAGTTTTTTTGCTCAAGATATAGAAATTCCATCCAGTGTCGACAACAGTGTGGATAATATTATGTTGTTCGTAATCATCGGCGACTGAAGCGGATGTCCGATCTCTGGTTGATAAATATCAACTGGAACAACTTCTGATCACTTTAGCTTCTACTTTGTACTACAACTATAGCTAAAACTAAGACACAACAAGTTCACTAACCTCAGACAGGCTACTAAGACTATCGAGGAGGAAGTAAAGTGTTAGTGTCCCTCACTACTGATAGAAAAGAACACAGAAAGAAAGGTTCCCAAAAAAGCAACTCTCGGAAAGAATGACCACCTTTAATACTCCTCAGAGAGCTAGCATTTAATTTCTGGGTTTTTGTAATCAGACGCTTAGATTTAAAGGAAAAGCATCGCACACTCTTTGAATATATCAGACGCGAATGGGAGTCATCTCATTCAGCTTGATGGCTTTCGGTGCGTCATCGTTGTCCAGTCCAATATCCGTTTATGCTTACTGTACAAAAGTTATGCCTGCTCAGCCATTCAACCATGAACTTAACCATGAACTCAACAATGAATTCAACCATGAACTGCAGAGCTAAGCCCGAGGAAATAAGTTCGGATGAGGTAACAGGCAAAACATTACGCCAAAGAATCCAGAAATTTCGGCCGGAAGTCAAATGGAAAGGTCCGTTTTGGTTCCTTCTAAATTTGTCGTACGGGCGAAAGTTTACATCAAGAGCTTTTGCCTGAAAATATCTTGCACCGAAAATATCTTCCCCCGGAAATATCGCGTCGTCCTGACTAGCTCCAAGGATGGATAGAGAGGATATTACACGATATGAATTTTATGTTCGAGTGGCAAGAACAATATTGTTCTTGCCACGAGAACATAAATTCATATCTTCGAGCTAACTTGTAATGTTCTTTATATTGTATAGACATACTGATGACGGCGTTTTTGACGATTTTCCTAAGATTTCCGACCACTTTTCGAAGATTTCCGAAGATTCTCCAAAACTTGTACGAAGGTCACACGAACATTGCCGAACATTTTCCGAAAATTTCCAAAGATCAGTGAAATCATCGATATCTTCACTGGTGAGGATATGGAAAATACGCCCCCCGAGTCCCGGATGTGGTTTCGTATGAATTTTAAGAGTGGTGTATTTTGCAGTAAAACACTCGTGTCTGTATAATAAAAAGGTTTCTTGGCCGCTGGCAAAACCTTACCCGCCACTTTTTAGTAGATGTTTCCTAACATTTAAAAAAAGTCAAACAAAATAACAGAGAATAATTAATAACAGATGTGCTGATGTGTAAAAATTTAATCACTATGATGTAAAACAGGAAGTGATGAACATTTATTGTGACAGTAGCATGGCAACATAGCAATTCACTGAAGCTTTATTCCAAAGATGGCGAAGATCGTATTAATTGATAAAACGTTTGTAAAAAAAACACCTTCAACCATGAACTCAGCCATGAACCCTGAACTCAACAATGAACTCAACCATGAACTGCAGAGCTGGTCCGGATTAGTAACAGACAATGGCTTTGTTTAAAATTATTGTACTGCGATGGTAAGGAATACTGCATGATTATATATGTTACATTCGTTTTCTAGCTCTCGATTCAGGTCGAGCCAAATGGGACAGAGCGAATCTCGAAAAGAACTTGGTGGGTTGGATCTTGTTCAAGGAGCCAAAAATCTGCTTGACTTTCTTGGACTGGTCGATGAACACCCCAGCCTGTTCTCCGGCCCTGTTCTTAAAAATGCTATTAGAAGACATGAGCATCTTTGGCTGCCATTGATAGCTCTTCAGCAACGCATGTATGGGAGAACAAACCTAGCTGCCCCTCTGGACATCGCGTGGGTATGGCACGTGCACATGCTAGCACCACATCATTACGAGAAGGATTGTGACAACATTGTTTCGGGGTTGGTGGACCACTACCCCGTGACACCACGTCAGAGGCAAGCTGGTCTTTTACGAGCCAAGCGTGTGTGGGAAAAAAGATACCCTTTCGAACCGTTTGAGATCAACCTAGACAAAGATCCACGTCCGGTGCCGCAGCCTTGCAGCACTTGCGGCACAAGAATCGAGTACAATCTTGAAAAAGCCTGCCAACGCCAGTTCAAATTCTACTACCAGGTGTCTCTACCTCATTATCGCGACAACAGATTCCTCAAAGACGCTGTTGATCGATACGTAACCCACCTGCGTCTAAAGCAAAACAACCCAGTTGTATTCTTGGTTCCATGTTACGACTTCGACCTCATCTGGCATGCGCATCAACTACATCCAACTAAATACAAGCAAACTACAACAAAGTGGCTTGGAAGAATACTCAAGCACGACGACTCCGTAACAGACAGGACAACGGGATCAAAGTTGTATGACTCTGCGATAAAAACCAGGGCAATATGGAAGGAAGCAGGCTGCAGTTTAAACAAAGCAGGGGCTATGTACAGAGGTGATCCCCCAGATCCCAAAACGCAACATGTAAGGTCGTTTAGTGCCCTTGTTCCGGAGGGAACAGAATATCAAGTTCACATAGTGAAAGCAGAGGTCATAAAGTCTCAGGCAAAACATAAGTCAATTTCGATTCGACTAATGGATCACAGTAACACGTTAGTTTTTTCGCAAGGCTTGAAAAAGACCTCGAAATATTCCACTCCTTTTATCGTGAGCCACGATGGAAGCGTAGGAGTATTTGAAGTGGTAGTTGCACTTTCTGCGACGACAGACCCCATTGGAGAACAGCTAGCGAGCGACCAAGTGGACATTTCAAAATGCTTGAGTGCTTTTAAAGGAAAGGAGGAAAGAAGATTCCCTGATATTGCTTTAGATGTTGACCTTAACGCTGGAAGCTATAAAGTGAGAATCACCATTCGTGTGAATTTTGCAAGATTCCAAGAACCTAGATTTACTCTCGAACCGTGTACGTTCTTTACGCAGTTTGATCATCCACTCAGCATCCTTAGCTGCCCACATTTAACGCTGTCACCAGAAGACATGGCTAGGCCAATTTTGCCGTGTGAGTCGTTTACTCATTATTTCATAGATTCAAGACGTGGAAACGAATTACTCCACTGCCGAGTCGTCCACTCTAATCAAGGAAACAATCCGTTATCTGCAGCGGAAATCTTGGATCCTGACGAAAACACTGTGGCAACAGCTCATTTGCTAAGTCCAACTGCGCTACCACATGTAGATGCAATTGAAGACCGGAAGACATGCGCTTTTCTTAACGATGCGTGGGAGGAGAGAGCCATGCTTGTGAGAGGCCAGAAGGATTATGGTGTGTGCATTGGCAAGTGGAAAGAGGTGGAGGCCGCTCATGGGGATGACCCAAACTGCTTTGTGGAGATAAAGTTCTTTAAACTGCAACGGCAACATGGTTGGTGCACTGTTAACAAATTCAACGGAGGTTTGTACGAGGTGAATTTCAACATCGGCAGCTTCGTCAGGGTTGACTTAAAGAAAGGTGAAATTACCATTTCTCCATCAGTTTGCCAAGACATACCAGAGATTCTCGCCCTTGCAATGTCAGTGTCAATTCTGTACCTGTTGTGCAAACCGTACTTTCCAAAAGAATCGAGAGAGTTCTGGCCCTGTTATCATATGCACAGACAGGCTGATCGACTTTCACCGATGATTTTGGCTGCGGGGTACTACAGCACGATGGTACCTACAAATGCTGCACTGATGTGCTGCACGCCTCGAGGGCTTCGCTATGGTCCAAATTTGAAATACGCAAGTTATGATCTTGACAAGGAGTTTGGCTTTGAAACTGAAGACGGAAGAAGAAGAAGAAATCTGATACGACAAGCAGAAGAGCTAAGAAAGGAAGAGGAAGAGGAGAAGAGAAAAGAGGAGAAGGAAAAAGAAGTGAAGGAAGAAAAAGAGAAGCAAAGAAAGAGGAAACAAGAAAGGGAATGGAAAAAGAGAGTAGAAAAGGAGAGAAGAGAGAAGGAGAAGGAGTTGAGAAGAAAGCAAAAGGCAGAAGAGAGAAGAAAGCAGGAGGAGGAAAGAGAGAGAAGAGCGGAAGCAGTGAGCTCTGAAGATTACGGAGGCTGTGGAGGCTGTGGAGGCTGTGGAGGATGCGGGGGATGTGGAGGTTGAACAAGATGCCTCGATTGAGGGAGGGGCACCAAAACCCACAACTACTACTGCTGCTCAGGATCCCCAAAACTGTTAAGCTGTTTGACCTTATGCGTTGCATTAAAGGCTCCAGCTTCATCATTTTCCTTTTTTGGCAATCCACGCGGCCAGAATAACAAGAACAAGAACTCCAACAGACCAAGCGTCTTACATTTTATCTTATAAAACAGGCGTGAGAAACGGCGTCCTTGAACTCAACCTCGTTCCCAGGGTCCTCTCTTCCTCGAGTAAGAGAGAGGATCATAAGATCGAGGCTGCCTTGGACTCTGCGAAAGCAATAGCCCTTTTCACGGTTACCTTTGCTCATTCGCATTACAATAAAATCTAGCATGTATGTGAGGCAATTTCGGGCTATTTTGTAGTTTTAGCCCGAAATTGCCTCGCATCCACGTTGGATTACATCGTAATGCAAATGAGAAAAATTAACCGTGAAAAGGGCTATTATTCATAAAAATGCAAAAGTATATATTTCTTTTTTCTGGCACCACCCTTACTAAACTTTTCAATGCCAACATAGAAAAGGGAAATAGTTTATTGGCTGGCATAGAGACGCGGTGGAACGATGCCAGCATCAAAGAGTAATGAAAGGAAGGAAATTAGAAACAGCAGGCCGATTACGGTACTGCCGGTTGTTGACAACACATTTGAAAAATTACAGTCTAAAGTAATTAACCATTAAACCTAAATTGAGTTCTCCGGGGCTTGTCGGCTGAAAGAAGGAACTGATAATCAGTGTGAGAGCAACAAGACTAGTTGAAAACTGGAAAAGAGATTTGGACTGCAAAAAAGTCGCGGAACATGAGCACAGCATTTACTCTCTTTGTCCACCACAAAACTGCAAACATATCGCTTTTGTAACAACGCCTTAATTAAACTTAGCTCAACCGTTTTCAAAAAAAGAACAGAGTTAGGTTAGAAGCAACTACAAGTCAGTAGAGGAACCATAGTTAATAAACGGAAATGGTCAAAGAAGTAAACAACTAGGCTATGATTTATATTGTATTTTGCTAGGTTTTGTGCAGGGCCAACCCCAAAATAGCCAACAAAAATATACAAGGAACTTTGCCATGTTTCTTAACCATTTCCCTCTGTTAACTATAGAGGAATGTAGAAAGGGGTTGTCTGCAGGGATCTACATTTTCCCCTTTTGTTGAATATATATTATCAATCGAAAATGATCTCAATCAGGTGACCAAAGAAACTGGCCTCTCAATGTAAGCTGAAGACCATCAAACATTTACATCGGATCATTCCGGCACGAGAATGGAAGATAACATATTGCAAGGTGGAAACAAAACAGTACAATTAAAGAAAATCTACTTCTAGTTAATGGTCAATAATTAGAGATATCTATGGCTTGATAGTTGACAAGGGTGCAGCCCAAGTCAACTATTACGCAAAGAAATCTCGAGCCAATAATCTAAACGTTATAGTACAAATCTACTAGTCGTTCAAAATTTTATCTAAATCCTCTTCACAGACACTTCGAAAACGCCAAGAAGCGGCCGTCATTTTGTTAACAACTACACACTGCTAGGCTACTCGCTATCTACAACAGAATAGATAGTGAGTAACGTAACCAGTCAGAGAACAGCATTCGTGATAGATTGAACACTAGTAAATTTATACTAATAATATCAGTCAATGGTACTCAGTCAGAGGAACAACACATGGCATGAATATGCAAATACCATTTTTACAATAACTACAGAAATTCTCGCGCGCTCATTGACTAAACTTCATTGTCAATATGCGAACAGACAGATGAATTCATAATTTATGTGACGCGTCAACGAGCGAGAGCGGACAATTTGACAATTTATTGTAAAAGTCTGTGGATCCACGAGGCTATAGCCGAGTGGATCCACAGCTACTTTGATAATGTTATGACCAAATTCATGATCAATAAGATAGATAGACAGACAGACAGACAGACAGACAGACAGACAGACAGACAGATAGATAGATAGATAGATAGATAGATAGATAACAAGACAGGCGTATGAAAAGCGGACGTCAATTTGTTAAACTCCAGGTAATTTTCGCACGTACTAAATTGCGCGATTTTCACGTTTTAATAGACCATTTCCGAGTTGCCTTGTGCCTCTATGTCAAAACGAGTCTTCGCGCGAAACCATTCATATGAAAATGTGTTCCGCCTACAGGTTCATTTTCGTGCAAATCAAACTCATTTTCAAATGAAAGGTTTTGCACGAGAACTCGGTTTGAAACAGAGGCACAAGGTAACTCGGAAATGGCCTATTAGTATGATTTTTGCACAAGCAAGTGTTAGGAATTTTTAAGAATTACATCTCGTATAGCATAATTAAGCATGTATATATTTGGCATAATTCAGCATGTATTTTAAGAATAACTTTTTTAAACTTTATTTTAAATATTGCATTTTTTTCATAATTCTTAATCTGGTAGGTCATCTAACAAAAAAATAGAAAATTACATTTAGTGTCGTCATTTGATGTGTTTAAGCCGTTTTCAAATTTCTCCGGCATAGTGTGGACGGAGGGTATAGTGTGGTCCCTGGTGTGGACGGGCTTTAGTGACTGCTTTGAAAATACAATAAAACATTTTATTACAGGAATTTTCCAAGATCCTAACTATTTACAAAGATCCGAGACGAGCCGCTGGTGTCTTAGAAAAAACTCCTTGTTTGCTGCTGAACTGCAAACAACCAAATCTATAATCAAGGTTTCCGCATATCTCTCGAGGACGCAGGAATATTCCACTGCGGCTTGTGTTTTTCTGTTCTGACCTACACTGTAGGAAGAGGTTTGTCGGTCGAAGAAAAGAATTCAAAGCTGTAAAGTGGTAGAGGAGCCTGTGATCCCATTGTAGATATACGTGTTATTAAACGGTACAAACTGATGTGTTACAAGCTTCACGATTTCCTGGGCTGCTGCGCCTGAAAAGGACAAGCAGTCTAAGATACCTAAATGCAACAAAAGTTTTACTTTAAAACTACATCCTTTGCATAAAAACGTCCGATTTTCGAGCTAGGGCTGAACCAACACTGAAATATTCTTAATTGTTTGTTCACTTGTAGCGTAAGTCTGACTTAATTGCACTCGCATTCATACGTGTAGCCATACTAATTACCTCCAATAAAAGCGGCAACAGAATGCAATTCACTGGCTCCATATCGGCACCTGAAACCGAGAGATGAAATTACTATCTTTAGCGTACAGCGATCTTATTATTGCTAAGTTTATTGCTAAATAAATTATTATACTCACATTTCATGAACGTACTCCTCCTTCACATCCGCGCTCACTGACCACTCCTGAAGCAAAGAGCTTAGGCAACTCTGAAAATAAAATCAAAGAGTGTTAGCGAAGTGCACTGTATAGGCGATTGTTGACTATCTTTGAATCAGGTGTGGAAGACTCGGGGAGGTGGGACGAATCAATTAAAAGTTGGGGAGGGAGTGGGACGAGACAACTTCACCAATCACTTGCCAATAGTCCTTTTCACGGTTAATTTTTCTCATTTGCATTACAATGTAATCCAACGTGGATGCGAGGCAATTTCGGGCTAAAACTACAAAATAGCCCGAAATTGCCTCGCATACATGCTAGATTTTATTGAAATGCAAATGAGCAAAGGTAACCGTGAAAAGAGCCATTGATGCAACTATGGAAGCCACGGGAATAATTGCAAACCAAACCGTGACATTAGCAAGTAGTGTTCAGTAGGTAAGGTAAAGTCTGCATACCAAGTGGCCCATCAGGCCGGCGCCTATCTCAGGTTTCTATAGCATGAAGCGACTAGGAATGTTTCTACCAGTCCACATGGATGGGATGCTAGTCCATCGCAGGGTTACCACCAGCATTAAGTTCGCCGGTACCTATTTATACACCTGGGTGGAGAGAGGCACTGTGAGAGTGAAGTATCTTGCCCAAAAAGACAACGCAATGTCCCCGGCCAGGACTCGAGCCCGGACTACTTGATCTGGAGATGAGCGCACTAACCATGAGGCCACCGCACCTCCACCTGCTCAGTAGTATAGTTAAATATTAATCACGTTGACTACTGCGCAGGTCACAAGCCAACGCACCTTTAACTTAACAACATCAGCCTCTACTTGTTCATCGAAATATCCTGAAAAAAGTAAAAAGTGCCGCGACTTCAGTTATTGATTCTTCTCCCTTAAAACTATGCAATTAGATACAGAATCCCCAACGAGGAAGGAACGTTAAGAATGGGGAAGGTTTTGTTGGACTAAGGACAACGACAAAGTCAGCAAAAATCTACCTTTCAGGTAAAAGCATTCGTCCTTTTAACAGTGATCGCGGTACAACATCAGCACTGGCCCAGTACCGCATTAATACCATAGCATTACTGTATCATGTTGCACCGACGTCTCACCAATGTCACGGCAGTGTCTTTTGCACTTTGACGGAAACAGTGGTACAAATGCAGAAAAAAATATCTCCGTTGATGTTTGATTCGTTTTTTAATACATACCTGGATATCGGTGATATTGCGTATAAAATCTATCCACTGCTTTTAACAAGATATAGAATACAACATTGCTGTCTGGATCATCAAGAAAACCACCTGATGAATAAAAAAATTCAATATAATATTTAACAAAAACACTTAGACATGGTCAGATCTAACTTGAAATGATTAGCACCAAACGTTTTACATTTCAGTTCTTTTCTTAAATCAAGTCAGCAGTGATTTGAACGCATTTACCACCAACCCGATGGTGAAAAATGGAATTTATAAAAAATGTATTTTTTTGATGGCAGTTGGTTGTTTAGGTCCCAGGCACCAACGGCAGCGGTTTGCAAATACATTAGTTCTTACCCTGCGATTCAGTGCTTGCGGGTATCGGAGGCCTACATCAAATACTAATAACTACCATTTTAACTTGAATGGTTCTCCGCTGGTTAGTCACTTTTAATCCTAACAATAACTCAAAGACAACGTACCTAATTCATTTGCCTTGGCAACTGAAGGCTCGCATTCCTCCGCCAATGACCGACCTCGGACTAACCTCAAAAAGGACGCATTTTTACCTGCAAAAACAAAACAAGTTGACAATTAAAAGGCCTGATGATCTAAATGCAACGAAAACTGCTCATTCCCCGAAAAAGGATGTGTTTTATCAGTAACGAACGCTTTGAGAAACACAAAGCTTCTGTGATCAATGGAAGCACATGGTAAGAAGGTCACGGAAAGTTACAACGTTCTTACTTACAGAAAAGCCTAATTTCAGAATCTGGAATGGTGTCTGTTGACTACAAAACAAAGGATGTATAAGTGAATAAACAAACAAACAAACAAACAAAAGTAGTCTTCTGCTATGTTCATGCAAAAGCTTGTTAAAAAGGGCCTTGAGGTGAGCCCAACTATCACCTCTGGCAATACTAGAAATTCTTTAGACACAACAATAGAAACTGACACTGGTCAATTATAAAAATAGTACACCTTATAACAAGGAAAGCAAAACAAAATGCAAAAACGAAGCAAAACAATCCAAAACATGCCAAAGCAAAACAAACTTATACAGTACTGAAAACAAAAAAAATTCTTTTATTGGAAATCTCGGTACGTACTCAACATGCAGAGAAAGGTATCTTTGATAACAACCATAAAGCTCAATTTTCAATCAACTGAAAGATTTCAAACAACAGACCTTTCCCAAATCAAGTAGTATTCTATGCACTCTTTGAGTTACTGCAGCAATGTCTTTTCTTGCTTGGTCTTGATATCTGGATAATTGGACAAGACACAGATTGTTGAAGTACCTCTCAATTATTTGACCTTCAGTATTTTTCTATTTTGTCCTCCAATCTTCTCCAAGCCTAAGCTTTGAATCGATAATACAAAACAAAGGGCACAACTGGAATTTGGCATAGGGAGTGGAGTTAAGATGGAAGATAGGGTAGGGGAAAATAATGAGGCAGGGAGGGACAGGGGGAAGGAGGGGGATGGAGGGGGATGGAGGGGGGGGATGGAGGGGGATGATGGAAAAGATCTCCCCCTCCTTGTGCCTTTTGCTCAGACTTGGTTGCAGATC
The DNA here is from genome assembly GCF_042242905.1 of Orbicella faveolata. Taxonomy (NCBI): domain Eukaryota; kingdom Metazoa; phylum Cnidaria; class Anthozoa; order Scleractinia; family Merulinidae; genus Orbicella; species Orbicella faveolata. Next base: position 4,529,635 of record NW_028301577.1, read on the forward strand.
CTAATCACATATTCTTTAGTGGACTACAAGATGAAAGCTTTGTTTCAAATACTACACAAATACCACCAAGTTACACAAAGACACTAGAAATCACTGAGAAAGCAAAATACATGTAACAGACATTTTCACATCTTCTAAATTATCTCAAAGGTCATTTAAAACACTTACAGATTTTGAAGCTCAATGTATCTTTTTGAATCTGCTGTCATATCTGGAATTGATCCTCTTAAAGGAAGGGCTCCTTAGAACAATAAATTGTCAGTTTTAAACAACAGTGTTCTGACACTATAGAACTGGTAGAACTACAAACTATGTCAAGTACGAACCATGCTAATAAGTGAAAGAATGAGCAAACAAATAAAAAAGCTGAATAAATGAATAAACAAAGAGATGAATGATTGAACACAAAAATGTTTAAAGGAACAACAGAGGAATAAAGGGAAAAAAACATTTGAACGAATAAATGAATGAAGGGAAGAACAAACAAATGAAGAAACAAATAAGCAAAGGAGACTAACAGACAAACTTACCTTCCCCCTCAGTTTCTACAAATTCTTTCATTGCCTTTGCTAAAATCCAGAAGGAACTACTCTAAAGAGGATAAAGATAAGGTAATACACTGAGTTAACACTGATTTCAATTCCAAATTCAAAACATAAATTCTCCTCCTCTGAGAATATGTCAGTCAATGAAAAATTGTCTCTGCAGTTGCTGACAAATCCCAGAAAACGTAATTAAGTTATTCTGATGAGAAAACCTGAAACTCCTGTCAACTATAGAAATGTTTATTTTCTATTTCATGTAAATGAACAAAGGATTTAAAGAAAATTTCATACTTACAGATTCAATAATATTACTACACGCATCATCAGAAAAAATTTGAGAAATGTCACTAGGTATCTGTTAATACAACAAAATGTTAATAAAGTGATTAGTCATGTACATTAAAAATGAAAGTTCATGTGAGAGAAGGTAGGGGTGAGTGTTGTCCTGGATGCAAGAGCTGCCTGCCGCACTCATTGCCAGTACTCCGGGCTTGTGTCAGCAAGTGGCACAAGAGGCACAGTAACAAGTACCTACGTCAAGCTCCCACAGTACTTATCTTACCTTAGTAGGAACAAGAGCCGAGTTCACCGCTTTAATGGCCTCGTCAAAGTTCTCCTCCTCTTCAGGCACACCATCTTTGTTGACTAAAATTCCTGACAAGGCAGAAAACATTGGACAGAATACAGCTGTAATCACACTTAGATATGTGGAATCTTCAAGACATGCCAGTTCACATTAAAGGTTTCAAAAATTGAATGCTCATTATTTGTTCATTTCAAATTGGCCATTTTCAAGTGCTTCTTGTATGTACATGTACCTTAGTTTCAAAACGAATCAAGGTGAAAAAACTGCATGTGTTTTAACACAGACACAAAACAATAAAAACTTGTTCAGAATGCATTCTAGAAAACAGCAAAAGATCTCTCAGAATACCTAGCATCGTACACAGATCTCCTTTGGGCTTGTCATGCAGTCATCCCTCCCACATAGGAAGGGGGGCATGACCAGCCATAATGACATCTGTGTAAAGAGTTATCAGAAACCCTGTCATCTCTGCAATATACTAACCTCCTCTTAGCATTTGTTTAAGCAAGTCTTTTTCTTTGTAATTTTGTGGTGGTCTACCATTATGCTGTTAAGAAAATAAGGAATAGAAGATAATCAGGAGACCAGGGTGGCAAGGGTGGCAAATGTGGCCAGAGTGACAAGGGTGCTGAGTGTGGCGAAAGTGGCAAGGGTAGCCAGGGTGCTGAAGATGTTGAGGGAGGCAAGGGTGGCAAGGGCAGTGAGGGCGACAATGGTGGAGGGGGCAGCCAGGGTGGCCAGACAAGTGAGGGTGTCAAGGAACCAAAGAGCAACAAGACTGCCAACAGCAGCCAGAATGGCAAGGGTGGTTAAAATAAACAGGGATGCCAGGTTGGTTAGGGTGGAAAGGGTGGTGAACTGGCCACACTAGAAAGGGTGACCGGGGTTGCCAGCTGAGGGTGGCAGTGACAAGGGTGGCAAGGGTGGGGGGTGGGGGGTGGTGAAATGTGCCAGAGATGTGAGGGTGGGGAGGGTTACAAATGTGATCAGGGTGACAAAGGTGGCCAAGAAGGCTATGGTGGCAAAAATGGTCAGTGTGGCATTTCCATTTTGCAAATGAACAGTGTAGTATGATTAAGCAATGGTGTTATCACTATGGCAATATATTATTGTAATTTCTCATACACATGGCAAAAGAAAGAAACATAATAATTAATATTTCTTTCTCTTGCCATGTGTATTATACACTACAGTGCATGTTAAGACTCACCTCTTCTTTCCATTTGTTTAAATACTTTAACAACAATACCACATAAGGTGTGTGTCCATGTTCCTAGACAAAAAAGCACAGCAAAATTCCTATTACCATGGATGAACAAACGTACCATTGACGAGGATATGTTAGAATATCAGCATCTTAACATCATACTGACATTCTAAAATATGTACACTTGTCACAATGCTTATGTGCTAACGTGGTACAATATTTGGTACTAAATACATGGTAAATCTATTAATTTAAAATATATTTGTGTGACCTACAGTAGAAATAAATGTTGCCTTCTCTTGTCTTGATAACCAGTTGTTTTTGTTGTATGTTTTTTTCAGGGATAAACCAAACGACTGATAATGATAATTTTTTTTTACCTGTTTTGTCATGGTATGAAGATCTAAGGCATCAACATATTCCACAAGGCCAGGGAATGGTCTGTCTAATCTGAGATCAGGATGTGCATTATCAGGGTGTGATTCAACAACTGCAGGAAATAACAGAATTACAGTAAAATATTGATAAAACTGATATCAAATTTTACGATAATGAACATTTTTGCAGATTCATTTAAGTATTCCAGTGATAGTGCTTCCTAATACTGAGCAAAAGATCGTAGATTCAACACTTGTTAGGTAGACCTAGCGGCACTCAGGCTGTTGCCGAGTACATGAATGTTGATGCTTACCACAGTGCTCTTGTAGCACAATTCTCATGCAACCAATGAAGCCATATGAGCGGCATACTAATAAAGGAATGTTGCTTGACCATAGCAATGAACCAAGTTTTAACAAAGTTCTGAAAATAAAAGATAAACTTTTTGATATTCATAAAAAATGTGTTAATTTTTTGTTGATAAAAAATACCCCATAACTTTAAAAAGCTTACAGGGACAACAACCATCATCCCACCTGACTAACCCCCACCCATCCCCTCCCCACCTCCTAAAAAGCCCAACAGATATAAACCAGATTAATTACTAGCTTCCATCACTAAAAGTAATGCATCCTTAGTTAATGTGTTACAACTTACTCTTCAGGCAGTTGTGTAGCTATGACAACAGTAAATGACTTGAAGAATTCACTGTTTTCTCTTAATAGGCATTCCGTTGTCTAACAGAAAGAACCACAAATTTTAATAGTTAATTAATAGGCCATTCATCAGGTTCACACTACATCAATGCTATATTTTTAAGGATGTCAGCACACATAAAAAAAAACCACCAACTTGACTCATCGTACATCCTCTTCATAAATCTTTTGTAAATTGAATCAACATAAATTTGAGTTTTGGATCAACTCAGTCTGTTTCAACAGGTCCACTTGGATAGAGGAAGAAAATTAAAAATTAAAAGTGAATTGTGTCGTTATAATGAACTCATCACTTCTGTACTGTGAGGAATTTTTAATAACAGCCTTTTGACTTCTTGTGTAACAAAATAATGTTCATTCAAGTTCACGTAACTAAGGGATTTTCTCATTTCAGTATGTTATATTAGACACATTACCTGTACGTTTATTGTACTTATTCATCTTAAAGGTGTGAACTACAGTTGGTTCATAGAATTTTTCGATTGATATTAATTTAAAGTAGCTATTAATGAACAGAGGTTACTATTAATAATTCTTTTTTTCCCTTTTCATGGATGGAGTACAATGAAAATAATTATGTTCTCATACACTACCTCCTCTATGAAATCTCCTGAAACATCTGAATTTAATTCAAGAAGAAACTCAGTGGTACATTCAGCACGAGACTAACAAAAGAAAAAGTTTATCAAATCATAAAAAAAGAAAAAATATTGCCTAGCCCTACTCTTGCCTTCAGGCACCAACTCTCTCAAGCCTTGAAAAGAGGATCATTAAATATATTCCAAATGTACATGGAAAAAGAAAACACAATCATGGTTATTCCTCATGGTACTGGTCCATTAGTTCTTAAGAAAACTATAATTATATGAGAAACTGCCTTAAATGCCAAAGACCTCTTGTACATGGATATACAAGATGTGGTTTTTAAATTTATGGTGATACTTTCTTCCACTTGCTAACAATTATTATTACCAGAATCAATCTGACTGCGTTTATATATAACTGTAGTTCAGTACTGTACCGCATATACCTGGATTTGCAAGCTGTTTAAGAATTCTTTAATGGTTGCTGTAAAAATTAAACATTGATGAAACAAAATTGATTCCCTTACCTTTCCAATACTGTCTTTGTTCAAAAAGAAGCTGCAACAGAGAATACGTTGCAGCAATAATTCACAAGAATACCAAATGAATCAATAGGATCTTTTACAACAGATAAGTGTAGGAAGCAAATCAATCATTACCACATTAGTCTTCTTTAGGAGTTAAATTCAAATTTTCGGACGAGCAACCCTGACCTTCACATATGGTAGTTCCCCCCTCCCAGGGTTCCAAATGTCTAACAGGAAGTGACCCAGTGAAGGAGTGAAGGAGTGAAGGAGTGATGGAGTGAAATCTACTTGGAAAATATAAATATTTTCCAAGTTAAAAATGGCTGACAGAGCTTTTGTTCAAGCCAGAATAAAGTAGCTGTAATAACAAGGTGGCCGTATTAACGGGGTGGCTGTAAGGTGGGTTCCACTACACTCATATGTAGGGTGCAGTATGATTGCTCATTCAAGAGGAGAGAAATTAGTGGCTAGCTGCAATGTCAGTTGGCATATTGTGACTGTCAGAAACTGAATGCTCTCAGCTGTGAGCAGATCTTGGCCAGTCCTGTTTCAGCATTTAAATTACAATATTTAGAGAGGAAGCCACATCAGCCTTAGGTGGTTTTCATGCAGGTGCTCTATCCTGGTCGAATTGGAATAATTTGGGGTGTTGGTTTTTGGGGAGGGAGGAAAACCGTGAAAACCCAGAGAAAAACCCTTGGAGCACCGCGAGAACCAACAGCAAGCTCAACCCACATATGACATCAGGCTGGAGTTGACCCTGGGCCACATTGGTGGGAGGTGAGCGCTCTTACCACTGAGCCATCCCTTCTTCCCTGCTCCCCAGGATTTGAAGAGAGGGTGTCCAAAATGTGCTAAAGGACAGCTCAAATGAACAATTTATAAAGCAACATGTGAAAAATGAAACAGCTTTCTTGTAGGACACCTAGACACCCATCTAGCTAGAAGTCTGCGGTACATATGTTCTGTTATAACAGCGCCGTGGTATTGTCGTGTTAACCAATGCCAAGGATGTATGTACTGTGCACTGTTTTTGCTGTGTTCACTAGCACAGGCTCTGCAGCTATTTAGCTGTGTAGGAGATTGAGTGATAGCTGGTGTAGAGACACTATGTTCCACTTAATTTACATGTACTCACTTATTACCAACATCTTCCCCAGTAACTTTCTGACCATCCACAATAGTGAATGATCCTATACCTGAAAACCAAGCAAAAAAGGTTCAACTGAATGAAAATTGGGAAAGGAAGAAAATGATATGTCTGGCTTTGTGCAAGGGATTAAGTGTTCCAGACACTTCACTTTGAGCTGACTAGGAGGTCATTAAATGAAAATTCATGTGAGCAGAACACTACCTGGAAGAATAAGGTTTTTTAAAATTTCAGTCCCAGTGGCTGATGCATTTATCAAGCAAATCTTAGCTCCTTCTAAAGCTTCTTGCCCATGATCTCCCCATAACCTAAAAGAAAATTAAAAACATCTCTTAACATAAATTATAGATAAATATGTAACTGTAAGGATTAGGATTTTTTTCAAGTTAAACAATTAATTAATAATTCTCTTTACCCTTGTGGTCATCCAATCCTGATTTCCGATTTACACCTGCTCTAAGCGTTACATGCATAGGCAACCCCTTTTGACCATCTCTTGACATGATATCTTTTGACAAGCTATATAAGTAAAGGGCTGAAAGCCCATTTAACTGTGAAACTGGCAATTTTTCCAGTTATTAGTGGAAAGAAATGACAAAAAAAATAATAATTACTGACCCCAAATGGCTGAAGAAGATTGTGGACTTCGCATGTTTCCTGATTTACGGGTTAAATCAAACAATTTGAGTGTAATCAATCAGCTCTCGATAGTGACTTCCGGTAGCATTGGACCGCAACCGCATTAAATATTCACAGAATGATTCCTTGATACTTCTAACCTTAGCTTGATGTCAAACAAATCCATCTTTTGGGACTAAAAGATGAGTTCAACCATAAAGAAGTCAATTGGTAGGCCAGGTTACATATAGTATGTTGAGAGATGGCACGTGGAAAGATGTCACCTATGCACGTAATACTAAAAGTGGGTGTAAACAAACTAAAGACACTAAAGGACTTACAACTTGTGTTTATTTTTGGATAATCAACTTTTTTGACACAAACCTGGGAATACTTCAAGGAGTGACAAAACTGTGGAGACACGTCAAGTTTAAACTTGAAGTGTTACTTTCAAGTTCCTCTGACAAACTTTACCCTCTCTGTCCCAAACAGTGTTAGATTTTCCTCTCTCTGAGAGTGAGCAGAATATACAGCATCTGCATGACACAGGGGTTGCTTAACATTTCCAGCAGGAAGGTGACTGGTTTTCACAGGCAGGCAAAACTTTTTGACCTGAATGTCTTTATAAGAAAAATCATCCTCACAGGACCAGGGGTATAGGCAATAAAAAATTCATGGAAGACGGGAGAATGGAGGGTTGGGAAGTGGCACCTTCCCAAGGTGGTGGCGTTCAGGAGGAAGGTTTTGTTACAACATTGCATAATATTTTGCAAAAGAAAAAGCAAGAGCTGGGAAACCCAAAGGAAGGGGAAAGAAGTTGGGAGTAAAAGACTACCCTGCCCTTCCTCTCCCCAAAAACAGTGTGGCTATGCCCTTTCCCCTCCCCCACAGCAGGTGTTGTTATGGATTTCAGCGGGATTAAGTAAAATGAACATTAACCAGTCAGGAAAATTGTGGAAAGGAAAATAAAAAGAACGAAAAAACAAAAACAAAATAACCCAAGCAAATGCTGTAGTAACGAAAAAAAAAATTTAAGGCTTTAAAAAGATTGCTGCTGTCAGATAGAGATCGATCGACACATAAGCTCATACTGTCATCAGCTGATGTACTGTTATATGAGTGTGCAGGCTACCAAACGTTCTGTACCACATATCCCCGACTCCGTGGAGTAGCCAACTCAAGATCACAATAAAATGTGTAAACTGCCAGCTTCCGTCTTCAACCGCCGATCAGTTCTCAAAGGTTTCAACCACCCGAGAGGAGTCATAACAGAGAAGAGAGCGACCTTCTGCGCGTTCCGCTTGTTCCTGCGTTCTTGATAAAATGGATTTTATGGGATTACATTGTGCATCTGTTTCCCTTACCTCAGCTGGCGATCATACTTTTTGTTTTTATCCAAAGCTACCTTTGACATTTTCTGTTTTCTTGGAGATTCCGGTGGGCCGGCAGCTTTCCTTTTCATTGCGCATGGGTACTGCTGTCAAATGCCCGCAGTAATCCGCAGTCAATGTACAGCAGCGTTACGCCATCTTCGGGATTCTTCGGTCCCTTTCGACAGTTGTCGCATGGTTTCGGGTTGATTTCAAGAATACGGAGCAGGGGCCCGTTTCTCGAAAGCCCCGAAAACTTTTCGGGCCCGTAAAGCCACAGCAAAATCTCGAACCTTACGATTACAGAGCTGTTTTATTCACGTATTCTTAATATGAAGAGAAGGTTTCTCCATACAAGAAGTTTCAGGCGCATGCACTTCTCTGGTTTTAGATTCAGATGGACTAAAAATGGAAAAGTTTCCGAAAAGTTTCCGGGGCTTTCGAGAAACGGGCCCCAGGAGCGGAGGGCCATAGCGGATACTGTGAGATAATAATTCAAGCTTTGAAAGACGGTGCCATAAGGCCCCCGATGGCTAGGTACGACATATCATGTAACAATGAGAAATATCTTTTCAGAAATGTCTTGCCACGGAAGTAAAGTTTCAATCTGAAGTAACGCAGGAAGTAACGCAAGTTCAAATGATTACATTGGCCGCAAAGGACTGGTACTTGCGACGTGGCATGCGCATAAATACAGAATATACGCGGCAACCATCATGGCGGACGCTGAGGTTAGTGTGAAGTCGAAAAAGGTTCGTTTTTCTGCTAAACTGTACTTTATTATTTCCTAATGTAGCTTCTAATATGATATATTGCTTTCTACCAGCCTTGTTTATTAATTTGATCTTTGTTTCTCTCACGCGAACATTAGAAAACAGCTTCGTGGTTATTGTCAACTTTGATCTTCTACGTCAATATTTTGCCCGTCGGGTCATTTTATTTACCCGGAATTGCACCCATTGATTACGCAAGGGGCGAAAAACTGGACGTCAAGGTAGGTACTCGTCAAATTCATGATCAATTATTCGTTTTTTGAAACTATCGGTAACATTTTTTAACCTTTAAGACTTACAGATCTATGACAAAGAATGTGTTTATATACTACTAACTAAATTGCCATGTACTTTTCTTTTTGTTTTATATTTTCATGAAACAGATTATTCTGAGATGAAGTGATCTTGTGTAGAGCAAACGCTGTTTCCTTATAAATATCAGCCATTGTCATACGCATGTATATTTTATTGGCAGTAGAATCGAAATACGGATATCATTTTTCACTCTGAAACTCAGTTGCCATGCCTTCAATTAGTTATTCTCAGCTTTCATTTATTGGTAATAGTTCGTAGCAACACGAGTACAGTGAAGTTAATATTTTGAATTGTCATATTTTGATTTTCGACGAGGACTCAGTTTGCTTTGATCTCAACTGAGAAAATGACATCAGCCATTCAATGGTGCCTTCACCCTATTCAGCCAGTGTGATTTTCTGCGTTACAAATACTGTGTTTGAAGAAGGGCAGTGTTACTCTTTCAGAGCAGCTCATATGGACACAACACGAGTAGCAATTTTTTTTTCAGTCCTAGCTCTTGGAGAGATGGTGTTATCTAAAATACTTAAGAACTAAAAATAATATAAATGAATTACAATTAAATTGCACATTCACAATCACACAAACTACAGTACATACTTAAACTAATCACTTTCCATGCATATAAGTTAATGTTGTGATATCACAGTTCCTGCTAGGTGGTTAGTGATACTTAGCCAGAAAGAGAATGTTTCTTGACTATAAAGTATACGGTAAAAAGTACATTTTTTTTACTTATAGCTTTTCAGTTCCAGTTGATCTTTTTATGTTACAAATATGCATTTGTGTGCCGATCAGGAACTTTTACTCAAGTCATAAAAGCTACTAACAACTAAATGCACCATTGCAAATAATTATCATGTTTTTAGTTTGTGTAACTGTAATCTACCACATCTTGTTAATTGATTTTTTTTGGTGAATGTAGGCAGTTAAAATGACAAGCATAAAGACACAGTTACCATTTGAGTATTACTCCATACCAATTTGCAAGCCAAATCATTTGCTTTACAAGCCAGAAAATCTAGGTAAGATTTAGTGCAAATTAATGTTTCTTTGCATGTGTTTTCTTTAGTTTATAAATATAGTGGAATCCCAAGTTTTAGAACCTCCAAGGGAAATGAAAATTGGTTTGAAATATCAGGTAGTTAAAGAAATGTGGGATGAAATTATAGTGTTTGACCAATGGGAGGGAAACAACTTTTGGTTGAGTTATTGGCAGGTTTGAAAAAATCAAGGGGTCAAGAAATTGGGATTCAACTTTAGACCATTTCAAGCATTTTCACTGTAAACCATAAAATTGAGCATACAGCAGTACTTGTAGTCTTGTTTGTGTCTTTTCAATCATTTTAACAGGATGAATTCTTTCGATGTGTAGTTGGATTTTTATTCCCAGAACTGATCATCATCTTTCTAATATTTCTTCATAATACAATCCAAACCAGTCTATACAAATGCTGTATGGAGCACAGCAAGTGTTTGTGTTTATACAATAATGTGTCCATTTTAAACAGCTTAAAGAAAATGTGTAAGCTACAGACTGAAATCCCAGTCTGGGTAAATAGCGAGGTGTCATCATTAAGCAGGTGTAGTAAAGTTAGATGTAACTGTATAGGTGTGTTGTCAAGTAACTGGACAGCTGGCAAGAATACGTTAATAACAAATTATCATCAAGGTTTCCCCAGGGAAAGTTAATATTATTATTTTATTGTACCACCACTGATGTTCTCAGAGCAAGTAGTTAATCTAAGGCCATTAATAAGAGGTTTATGTTCCAAGCTCGGGACTAAGACTTTGTCTTGTGAAGTACTAAAAACTTTTAAAAAGCAAGCTTGTTTTCTTCTCTTCAGGTGAAGTGCTACGTGGAGACAGGATAGTCAATACTTTATATGAGGTGTGTAGCTACTTGGAAGCTTGGACTTGGTTTACGTTGCATTCAAAGTTATACCACTCTTGGGAATTCTAATCTGCATTTTCATGAGAATTTGATAACTACAATGACCATGATTCACCACTTCTGTCAAATCAGCTGCAGTTAGGAGCTGTTCTCTAACTGGTCTCATATCAAGAACTTAGCAAAATTCTTGAAGTTAAGTTCTTTTTAAAGTGTATCATTTACAATGTCGTACTTACTGGTAAGTGTGTTGTTTGGCTGTCTTGCAGATTAAAATGGCAGAAAACAAAGAATGCACAATGTTGTGCCAGCCAACGACTTTAACAGCTGAACAGTCTACACAACTTACCAAGTTGATATCAGAGGAATATCATGTCCACATGTATGTAGTTTTTGTATAATTGTTGTCTTATACTCAAGTGTGATTTGCATGACTGTATATCTACTGGTAGTGTATTTCTTACTAATTTAGTAATAAGGAGCTTTTGTTATATGCCATTTCAGGGTTATTGACAACCTACCTGTGGCCACAAAATTTGTCCTTGAAAATGGTCAGGTAAGGGCTGTGTATGATCATATGACAGCGTTGTAAATTCTGTCTGCCCTGTTTTTCATCGGACTGCTTTGTATGAAGAGTTTTCTTTATGCTAATTAAGATGAAGCCTGCATTTGAGCCCAGTGGCCCAGTAGGTCGGTGCTTTTCTCCAGTTTCCATACACCAAATGCAAATATGGCGGACCACTTGGTCAGTGCCTGGAATCCTTGAAAGCAAGGCTAATCAGGCTTTGGTGTTTTGTATTGACAATGCTCCCCCAGAAAAGTCTTGCTTCATCATTGATTTGGTCTGTTTTGTCCCGCGCTCCCTACGCATTTGTGTATTCCTGAATGCCACGAAGACTTTTCTGGGGAAGCATTGTCAAAACAAAACATCAAAGCCTGACCAGCCTTGCTGTCATGCAGCTCGTCCCAGGCGCTAACCAAGTGGTCTGCCGTGTTTGCATTCAGTGTTTAGCTTGAAGCAACTAGAGTATTTCTACTCCCCTTGAATACAATGCCACATCTGTAGTTCTCTAGAGGTTACCCCTTAGCGTTCAATTGCTTTTACCCATTTATACACTTGGGTGGAGAGGTATTGTGAGCTAGAAATGTGTCTTTCTCAAGAATGCAGCACAATGACCCCACCCAGGGCTGGCACCTGGATCGCTCAATACACTATAAGCTAAGGCAAGTGAAAATGTTATCTAATTATGTTTTCTTCTTGAAAAGAAACTTTTTTAGTACATGTACATTTATGTTCTTTAATTAATTAATTTGTTACAGGTGCAGTATGACCATGGATTTAAACTTGGGTTTGCACTAGAACAGGTCAGTGGAATAGAGATATTTAATTGGGAAAAAAAGTGTATTCAAGAATCTTATGATTTACACTATTCAATCATAGTAACCTTGTAGAATGGAATTGTGTTTATTTGCCAAAAAAATGTTTACTGTTTAAATGTACATTTATGCCTTTAATGATATGTGTATGTAATTTAGAAATTCTTCCAAAAAGTGTGCAATGTTCTCACTTTCAAATCAGTCTAGGATTTTTACCATCAATGACTCTTACGTGTTAATCATACAACAATGTAAATCATAAATACCTTCACACATGTAATTGCCAAATGAGTTTGCTAGCTGCCAGACAATCTTGCTCTGCACAGCACAATATGTACAGTAAGTTACAATCCAATTCAACTTCTCTCAGTCATCATTATCTGTCCTTTTCACGTCATGCAACACATACATGTAAGGCCTCTGCAATATTCTGACAGCTGGTCTGGAACAGTCCTGTGCTGCCTTTTGGGCCTCACTCAACGAGAGGTGAGCTGAAGCTAGGATTGTTCACTACAGACTATATCCAGGTTTTTTGGGTCTTCCCCCCTTCTTTTTCTCATCTGGCATCCAGAACATAGCTTCTTTCATGATGTTACCAGTCTCCTTTCTCATATATGTCTGACCAATCGCCACTTCCTTCTTGTCAATTCCACGATGTCATCCTTTTCACTCTTGATCCTGTATGCCCGCACCAAAAGTGTTGTTATATTTATGATAATCACTGATCAGATTGTTTTTTTTTCAGAACACATTTCTCAACAATCACTTGACAATGATTCTCAAATATCATACTTATGACAAGTAAGACTGTCTGTCACATTTTGTAGAGCTTAATTAATTGATCTTCTAAAAATCTAGTCACTTCCAAGTTGTAAAATTATTATTTCAATGAGAAAATACTAGACTTTTTCCTGCTTTAACTTGCTTCTGTTCCAGAAATGATTAGTTTCAATTCACCTGTCTTTTGTAACTAAATGTGTATGCAATTCTTTTTTCCATATAGTGTCACATTCCGTGTCGTTGGGTTTGAAGTCCAAACTAAGAGGTGAGAGTATGAGAGCATTGATTTCACCTCAAATAATTATAATATAATGAGTTAACATGTAAATGTGATTCCATCCAGAAAGCAAAGCAAATGGCCACTGACCAAATGCATGCTAATAAATAGCAGTTTCTGTGTTTTGTGTGCATATTGAGGTATGTCAGTGTTGTAGGATGTAGAAGCGATTGTTTGACTTGTGCATAAATCATTGTATACTTCTAGTGTTTCAAGAGATGCAGTGTCAGCGGAAATTGACGGCAATAAGTGCTCTTTCACCTCAGACAAACCTGGAGGCCAAACAATAATTGCTGACCGTGAGTATGATTTTTAATTTATTATAAGTTTTTTTTCAAAATTGGCACATGAGTTCTCTAGTAATGTTTTAATAATTCTGTTGTTCAGTGCTTTGTTAAGGTGTAGAGGGCAAGGGTTAGGGGGTTCTGAACTTCCCACTTTCTACACTATCTCTATTTAATCATCATTTTCATAGCTTTCTGTAGCTACTTCTGACAGTTTCTCCTTTGCTACCACACAATATTGACAATTCTTAAATTGTTTGATAACTACATGTACATGTACTTCTCCCATTTCTGCCATATGAAAAATACCTACTCTCTTTTTCTCTTTTTCTTCCCATCCTCTTATTTCTCTGGTATTTCCATCGTCCTGCCCCCCTCCATATTGGTCTTTTCCACTGTGTTAAAAATTATGTGTTCAATATGGGTAAGTATAGATAAGAGCAATGGTAAGGTTAACTGTTTTTTGGCCATCTCTCTAAAAACCCTTGTAGCACATCAAAATAATTTATATGTAAAAAACAATGTTAATGTGATAGGTGAAGTGTGTTTGTTTGATGGTGATTTCTGAGTACCTTATGGTATGTTTAAATGTGCTTTATTAACAGAGGAGAACACTGTGGCAATGACATATACAGTAAAGTGGGAGGTTAGTAAAATTATTTTCTTGAAAATCATACACTGCCTCCCAATTACATGTACATGTACAAAGCAAACTCAACTAGCAAACACAACTAGCAAACTCAACTAGCAAACACAACTAGCATGAAACAAAACCAGCAAACACAACTAAAAACACTAGCAAACACAACTAGCAAACACAACTAACAAACACAACTAGCAACTGTCAGGAACACAAAAGGGACTTCCATGTACAGTTAGCAGACAAATCTGGCAAATTCTTTAAATAATATCAACTAAGAAATGGTGTGGCAATCAAGTTTACATTGAGAACATTCATATAAGCATGGTGTACATGTATGATGTACACAGTATATTGCCCTCAGCTGATACATGTACATACATGACTGTTCTTGTTTCCTTGATCTGACAATATTTATCAGCTAGTGTCTTTCGACCTAAATCTCAGAACTTAGTCCTAAAGAATAGTAGAAAACAGTCAGTAGGAAGAATTTGAAGATGAATAAGCTTGTTACTGAATAGAGTATGTATCCCACAGGCCAGTAATGTTGTGTGGGCGTCAAGGTGGGACACCTATTTAGCCATGAGTGATGTTCAAATTCACTGGTTTGCTATCGTCAACTCTGTTGTGATTGTCCTGTTTCTGTCTGGTAAGTCATTTTCAATTGTCTTATAATTTTCATTGTTCACATTTTCGTAGTTAACACCATAAAGAGAAGTGTACACATGTATATATACAAGTTAAGATTATTGCAATATGTCTACCAAATGCAGTGTGAAGTTGGTGTATGTATGTCATTGACAGGTTGATGTCCAGAAAAACAGAGGTGGAGTCCAATACACGTTATCGATTCAGCTATTTCAAAACAGGTTTTACTGACTTGCTTAGTTACAGCAAATGAAAATGTCACATTACCTGATGTCCAATTTATGCTTAAGCCCAATCCATGGTCTAGTAATTGACCTTGCTGTGGTCAATTTGTACACTTTTAATGTTAAACCAAGTATTTTCTTATTTCTCCCTATAACTCAGTGGGATCTTCCCTTTTTGAGTACACAGTTATCTGCTTGTTTTGTTTTCATTTGTAATGATCAGCTCCTGACATGTTAACTACTACCTTTCAGCTATTGTGTCCATGATAATGATCAGGACTTTACGACGAGACATTGCACGTTATAACAAAGAGGATGAAATGGTAGGCATTGCTGTTGTTGTCTATTTGCAGTTAACTGTCAAAACCTGTATCAATCTTCCCCAGGCATATACTAGAGCAGAACGCTATAATAAGACAGAGACCTAGATGCTAAATACGATTTGCCCGATAGGGGCCTGGTATGAGTCATTCGTACCACGTTGTCCTTGTTATGTGTTCTCATCATTCTTAAGTGAGAATGCTTGTTTATATTGAATGTATATCTCTGTGAAATGGATAAATTCCTATCTATGACGAGAACACATTTAACCAAGCAGTGAAAAGGCGAAGAAAACACTGACTACAAGTGGATCCTTTTGTCATACGCCACACAGAATGCAACCATCGATCGCAACCGCCATCTTTGTTTTCAGACAGGAACGAAACTATCCCTCGCCGTAGCGAAAGACCATCGCAGTAAGACAGATCAAACTACAGTCGAATGGCAAAGAAATACAAGTGCCTGTTTCCTGAATCTACCTACGAAACAGAAGAAGTGACAGATGTGCTTGCGGCCGTTTTGCTATCGGTCTACTCGCAAGGCACACACACTGCTCCAGGAGTCACTGATACTGCACCAAGTGCCGCTTCAAACACTAAACTCGAAAGAGTATGGCACCCAACAATCTCAGCCGCAGGGTCAAGCAAGGATTGGTCATATTTCCTCACCAGTTGGGGCGACTATGTCGCGGCAACCAATGTCACAGGCAAAAACAAAGTAATTCAACTACTCGAATGCTGTGATGAACAGCTTTGCAAAGACCTCACATGAAATGCAGGCGGCTCCCTCCCCAACAAGACTGCCGATGAAGTTATGGAGGCCATTAAAAAACTTGCCGTGAGGGAGGAGAACACAATGGTTTTCCGGGTTCAATTGCACAACATGCACCAGGACCGGGATGAGATGATTCGTAGTTTTGGTGCCCGCCTTCGTGGCCAAGCTGGCGTCTGCAAGTTTCTAGTCACCTGCCCTGGTTGCCCTAATGAGGTTAATTACACGGAGAACGTTTTGCGTGATGTCTTAACACGTGGCCAGGCTGACAGTGAAATTCAACTAGATCTGCTAGGAGAAAGGAATCAAGACATAACCCTTGAAGAAGTCTTCCAATTTATTGAAGCAAAAGAGACTGGAAAACGATCCACTGTCTGCCTGTCACAAAGCCAAGGTGTAGATGCCGCAAGTAGCCAATACTGTCGTGCCAAACAGGATGACATCAAGCAACGCAAAGTTGGAGACAACAATGATTTGTGCTCCTACTGCAACAAGCGTGGCCATGGCAAGAGCGCCTCGACCAGGATATGAAGAAATGGCTGCCCCGCTTATGGCACAACCTGCGACCAGTGTGGGCGACCGAGCCATTTTGCTAGTATGTGTCGCGGCAAGAGCACAGTGGCAATACTACAGAAGGTGCCATCTTTGACTCACTCTGCACTGAAACAAGCCTTAGCCATTATCCTGGCAGAGATGTCATCAATCTTGACCACCACCTTTACTGCCACCTAACTGACTGTTGGGTCCGACAGCCACCAAACTCCCAACCATTCATCACACTAACAGCAACTGCCCACCCCGAAGGCTACACAGCACTGGGATACAACCCCCCCTCCCCCCCCACATCGCGGCTGACACGGCCATGGCCGACACTGGCTGCCAGAGCTGCTTAGCTAGCATCAAAGTGGTCGGTCGCCTTGGCCTGAGTGAGAGAGATCTGATACCGGTCACCATGCAAATGCACGCCGTGAACAACAATGGTATCAAGATCCTGGGTGCTGTCATCCTCAGGTTCTCAGGCAGGTCTCCATCCGGTGCAACCCTTGAAAGTCAACAAATTGTGTATGTGACAAGCGACTCGGACAAACTCTTCCTGAGCTGGGAGGCCTGCACGGCACTGGGCATGATCACTCAGAACTTTCCTACTGTGGGCGAGACCATCCACACATGCAGCACAACTGAGCCAGACACAGCATGCGACGTGACATCCCCCCCGGACAGTGCAAAATACATGCCTGAGAGCACATCCAGCTCACTGTGCACCTGTCCATGTTGCGAAACACCACCACCTAAGCCCACTGAACTCCCATTCCCAGCGACTGAAGGCAACCGGATGAAACTGCAACAGTGGCTTCTCAACTATTACCGAGCCAGCAACTTCAACACATGTGAACACCAATCACTACCGCTGATGGAGAGTGTCCCCGTGAGGCTAATGGTCGACCCCAGTGCGGAACTGGTTGCGCATCACACTCCTATACCAGTACCACTCCACTGGCAAGAGGAAGTCAAGGCAGGACTTGACCAGGACGTATCACTCGGTGCACTTAAACCAGTCCCAGTAGGAGAGCCTGTCATGTGGTGCTACTGCATGGTCGTATGTGCAAAGAAGAATGGCAAGCCTCGACACACAGTTGACTTTCAGGCACTTAACCTTCACGCCACACATGAGACACACCACATGCAGCGCCCCCTCCATCAAGCACGCTCTATACCCAGTAGTACAAAAAGACCGTCTTCGACTGCTAGAATGGTTACCACAGTGTCCCCCTCCATGTGGATGATCGCCACCTCACCACATTCATAACTCCATGGGGTCGATACCGCTACAAAACAGCACCCCAGGGTTACATCGTCTCTGGTGATGGCTACTCGAGACGGTTCGATGAGATTGTCTCTCATGTCCATGACAACTAAATGCATCGATGACACCCTCCTTTGGGCAGATGACCTTCACAAGAGCTTTTTCCAGGCCGTTGATTGGCTCAACCTCTGCGGACACAACGGAATAATACTTAACCCAGACAAGTTCGTGTTCGGAGCCGACACTGTGGAGTTTGCAGGCTTTGAGATCACTCCAAGCATTGTGCGGCCATGCAAAAAGTACCTTGATGCCATCCGTGATTTCCCAACACCAGTCACCATAACCAATGTCTGCTCGTGGTTTGGACTCATCAACCAGGTCTCGTATGCCTTTGCCGCTACAGAACACATGCTGCCGTTCCACCAGTTACTCCAGCCGGGAACCCCCACTCAAGTGGACTGATGAGCTCAACCAGCTTGAAGAATCTAAGTTGGTGATCATTAGTGAAATTGAGGAAGGCCTGTGCATCTTCGACAAATCAAAACTAACCTGCCCGGCAACTGACTGGTCTAAAAGCGGCATCGGATTCTGGCTATTCCAGAAACACTGCCAGTGTTCATCCACCACAGCCTTCTGCTGTCGCACAGGCTGGAAAATCACGCTAGTCGGCAGCTGCTTCACCCATGCTGCCGAATCTTGTTATGCCCCAGTAGAGGGAGAAGCTCTTGCCGTCACAGATGCCCTTGATAAAGCTCCCTTCTTCGTCCTGGGCTGCAGCAACCTTGTCATCGCTGTGGATCACAAACCCCTACTTAAGGTGTTTGGTGACCGATCCCTTGACGAGATCACTAATGTCAGGTTGCGCAACGACGTAGCAGCAGCCACGGCTGCTCTGACTATTCTACCCCAATTACACGCCTCTGGACACTCATTCTTGGCCGGCATCCGCCATAGTGAGCCACGAGTAGGAACATGCTCCATCACCATTGATGACCTGTTAGCATCATGAGCCTCCTCAGCACTGAGCACAATGGCAGTCACATGGGACAGGGTCAAACTAGCTACAACAAGCAGTGAGGATATGACTCAGCTACTCGACATCATAGAGAACAGATTTCCTGAATTCTGCCATGAGCTACCACGTGCCCTTTGGGAGTACTATCAGTTCCATGAACACTTACACACCGTCGATGGCGTAATCCTCTACAAGAATTGCACAGTCATACCACCCTCCCTCAGAGAGCATGTCTTGACAGTCTTACACTCAGCACACCAAGGCGTGACCTCCATGACCGCACGCGCCGAAAACATTGTCTTCTGGCCAGGCATCACTCACGCCATCATTGCTCTACGGGAAACCTGCAACCATTGTAACCGCATGGCACCATCCCAACCAAGTGCACCGCCCTCACCAACTGTGCCCCCAGCATACCCCTTCCAATGCGTCTGTGCCGACTTCTTCCACCGCAAAGGGGTCAACTACCTTGTGGTAGATCGCTACTCCAACTGGCCCATTGTCGAACGAGCATGGGAGGGATCTAAAGGACTGATTGACTGCTTGCAATGCACATTTGCCACATTCGGCATCCCTGCCGAATGTGCGACAGATGGTGGGCCTGAATTTACCGCTGCTGCCACATGCCAATTCCTGAAGGAGTGGGGTGTACACCACCGTCTGTCATCCATGGCGCTCCCACACTCGAACTGCAGAGCGGAGATCGGTGTAAAGACAGTCAAACGGATCATCACCGACAACACTGCACCAAATGGCAGCCTTGACACCGACTCCCTGCAGTGTGCCATCCTTCAATATCGAAACACACCAGATCCTAATATGCAGCTCTCCCCTGTACAGTGCGTATTTGGCAAGCCAATCAAGGATTTTATACCTATCCTGCCTGGCCGCTACCAACCACATCCTACGTGGAGTGACACGCTAGCCACGAGAGAGGAAGCCCTCAGAAACCGCCACATGAAAGCTGCCAAGAGATGGTCGAAACACACCAAGAGACTCCCACCCCTGGCAGTTGGCAACCATGTATGAATCCAGAACCAGACCGGACCATACCCCACTAAATGGGACAAGACAGGCATAGTGGTCGAGGTCCGCCTGTTCGACCAGTACGTCGTGCGTGTTGACGGCTCTGGCTCTGACTACCCGTAACCAGAAATTCCTCAAAAAATACATCCCAGTGCAGACCAAGCCCCCAAGACTTACTATCGATGATGACCTACGACACCTCAACCTGCTGCCCCCCAGACCAAACAAACAACTCAACACCAATCCACCACCAGCAGAGCTGCCACCTCAATGATGAGTTGTCCAGGCCTTACCAGCCAAACCCAGAGGGGTGTACACCTCAGCAACCACCTCCCAACACGCCACCGGCCAACCCTACTACGAATCCATCGGTAGTGGCGAGTCCAGGTCCACCACCCATCCACAAAACACTGTCCCCTTCCCCCGTGGATGCATTGGTGCCCACAAACTCGGGTAAACCCCCAGCACGGCCAAAGAAACCCCCACTAGCCTTGCGGCAGCAACAAGATTACAACGCAGAAGGACTTCTCGAACAATGAGACAGTCAAGTGACACATGAATGACATTGTTTGTCCATGAATGACATTCTTTTTCCTAGTTTTGTTTTGTTCTTTTAAATTAACAGTTTTAATTCTACAATTATCAGTCTTCACTGCCCCTCAAACACAAGCATGAGGACCACTTCAGACTTGGGGGGAGATAGAGCAGAACACTATAATAAGACAGAGACCTGGACGCTAAATATGATTTGGCCGATAGGGGCCTGGTACAAGTCATTTGTACCTTGTTGTCCTTGTTATGTGTGCTCGTCATTCTTAAGTGAGAATGCTTGTTTATATTGAATGTATATCTCTGTGAAATGGATAAATTCCTATCTATATACAACTGAAGTCCTAGTGAGGTTTAGTTAGGCTATGGCGCAGGCTATCAAGTATGAGGTGTGAGGTGGATTTGTAGGATAGCCAATCAAAAGTAATCTGTGGATCAAAAATATAATGTTGAAAGTCTTTTGGAACGAAACAATTTTATGTTGCATTTGTCAATCACACAGGAGGACACTATGGAGGAGACAGGCTGGAAGCTTGTCCATGGTGATGTATTCAGACCTCCCAAGAGGGCGTGGTTACTGACAGCATTTGTTGGATCAGGGGTGCAGATCTTTTTCATGGTCCTCATAACTTTAGGTAAGTACAACAGAGATCAGCCAAATGCTGGACATTTAAAATGCCTCTCAGAAACTTAATATTGTTAATGATTCAATGCAGTAAAATGTATTATTAAGCATTCAAGGAGTTTCATGTTAATGTCTTGTGAGTTGTTAAGAACACTTAAAAAGAGCAAGGGGCACTCAGCAACACCTTGTGTTTCTCTATGTACTTCTCTGTTGTTCTTAAAAATTCCTGCATGATTGTAATACTAAACAAATGCTTTTTAAGTCCAGTAACTTTTTCCTTAGTAGTGAGTAATTTCTTTTTAAGCTTAATATGACTCAGACATTTAAATATATGCATGTTGTGTCATTAAACAGTGTTTGCCATGCTCGGGATGTTGTCACCTGCAAGCCGAGGAAGTTTGATGACTGCAATTATATTTCTTTATGTCTTTATGGGGTAAGCGTAATGGTTTGAAATTAATGCCTGATTATTTAGGGGGTTCCAGCATTCCCTACCATAGGTAGACCTTCCACTGATTGATTAGACTTTTGCAAATTATGTGTTTATGGAGAGGGAAAGTAGGGGAATTAAAAGGTTTTCAAGAAAGAGTGACTCAAACACCATGATTGATATACAGTGTACATCTATCTGACTCAAAACCTTCAAAACCTTTGAGTAATATTGCCAGGCTATCTTGATCATGACAGTTTCCCATAAATGTCTCCTTACTTGTTCCCTTTCTCTTTGAAGTGTTTTTGCTGGCTATTTTGCTGCTCGACTTTACAAGACATGCAAGGGCCAAAACTGGAAGAAATCTGCTTTACTGGTAATCTTCTGTTTCTGTAGCACTAGAAGTTGTAACAGTTATTTTATAGAATTTTAGTATTAACATTGCAAGTCAGCAAGGCTAAAGGTCTGGCAAAATAGAGGACTGTAGAAAAAATAGCAAGTTTTCAAATCTTTTGGCCAGCACTTGAGTGCACTTGAGTTAAATTGCAATGAATTGTGATAAATTCTTATGACTTGCTCTCAGTTGGATGCAAGTTTTTCTCTTTTGGTCACCCAGTACAAAAGAGCTCAAATCTCTTCATTTACTTTGAGTGTACTTCTTAATGTACTTACAAATTCTCATAATATATTACAGTTATTAAAATTTAATGCTTGGAAATCAATGAAATGTTACAGATAGTTATTATAATAACGTCAATGCTACTTTTTCAGACTGCAACATTGTATCCTGGAGTTGTTTCTGCAGTGTGCTTTGTCCTGAACTTTTTTATCTGGGGACAACACTCTTCTGGAGCGGTAATTAATCTGACTACCCTCATTAATTTCTACAAATTTGCTTACATGTAGCTGTTTTGATAGGTGAATCTCAATTTTGCATACAGAATGTTTGTCAAGTGCAGTCAATACAAAAACTCTTATTGATTTTTGTTATAATATTTTCTGTACTCCAGTTTATTGTAAGTTGTTAAATAGTTGCAGCTATTATTTTGTTATAATTGCTAATTATTACTCGTCTTTAACTTTGTTCAGGTTCCCTTTACCACCATGCTTGCTCTTCTTTGCATGTGGCTTCTTATTTCAGTCCCACTTGTTTTTGTTGGCTATTTCTTTGGATACCGGAAATATGTGAGTACCATTTGGTTGAATGTAATCTGGAATGTTCATTGGTGGAGAAAAAAATCTGTATTGTGGTGATTTAGGTCTCAACTGAAATCTGACTGATCAGCTTAGAAGAATTTTCAAATGATACAGACTTGTCTGATTTTACTTTGTATTTCCTTTTGCATTTGGCAACTTTTTTATGTGTATGGTTCAAACAACTGGCACCTGTTTTATGAACTTCATATTATATGGACACACAAGAGAAGAGGTAGAAAATGATCGGTGATAAACCCATAGAGGTGTAGCACTCTACAAAAACTTCTATGGCTATTCGAGCTTCTTAAAACAGGCTGGGTATAGGTTCAAAAGGGTAACTAGGAAATACAGCCAACCAGACTTTTTTACAACTCCATCATGATAGTAGAATGAAGCAACATCTTTGTTTTGCTCCTGCCCAAACAGTTGGCTACTTTGTTCTCTTGAATTTATTCTGCAATCAAGGTAGTTAATGCAACATTATATTTGTTTTATACAGCCCTATGAACACCCTGTTAGGACCAATCAAATTCCTCGCCAAGTTCCTGACCAGGCCTGGTATATGAGTCCTTTGCCAAGGTAAGGATAGCAGGAATTTCTTCTTTGTAAGGCAGAGTTTTTGTAAGGGATTGGATTTCAGTTTAAAATGTCGGAATCTGTCTAAGTGGGGTTGCATATCTCTTGCATGGTTTATAGTGACTTGTAAACTACTTTTCAGTCTATATTGGAAAACAAAACTTACATTGTTCCTTGTGTACTTTTTGTTATGAAGTCTATTTACAAGTAAATAATAAATTGTGCAATACCATAACACTATTGTTTGCAAACTCTTCAGTAACCTGATGGCTGGCATCCTTCCATTTGGTGCAGTGTTTATCGAGCTCTTCTTTATTTTATCTGTAAGTAAACATGACTTTTTAATAAAGAAATACATATCATTTTGTAGGTCCAGAAAAAATTATTATATTATTATTTATTGAAAGTAAAGATATAGCCCAATGGGCTATATATCTACTTATTTATTTTCACATTTATAATGAATCCCTTTATGTTGTGTCCCCAATTAGCAGCAATGCTAAATACCCCCAGACACTTTTTATAATTCTGAATAAAGGTTTTGTTGTTGTTTGTTGTTGAATGGATGTTTTTACGGGACATATTTGTCATCTTTTCAGTTTTTTCGCGAGTTTGCATAAACTGTCTTTGTGATCTGTTTTCAGGCCATCTGGGAGAACCAGTTCTACTACTTGTTTGGTTTCTTGTTCTTGGTATTTGTGATCCTTGCCAGCTGTGTCTCTCAGATTTCCATAGTGATGATTTACTTTCAGCTTTGTGCTGAGGTGTGTTTTGTTATTATGCTCAGGAATTTGCACTGAGTACAGTGTATTTTGTCAAATTTAAGTGTCCTATGTCTTTAATAACCATGCATGCTCACAGGCTGGCATGCAGGATAACAATTTTGTCAATTGATGAGAAGTCATCAAACCTCTTTGAGGTGGCTCTGTCAGATTTTTTAGTCCAAGTTCCTCTCAACTTTGATCAACTAGAGCATCACAAAAATCAGTCCAACAGAAAATCAATGAAATGTTATTGGTGTATTAGAGAAACCAGTTATCATAGCAACATGATGATGTTATACCCCATTTTACATGACACCAAAGTAATGACTTATTATTAAGGGATAATTTTGTAAATATGACATTTTTATCTGAAACTCTGAAGACCCATGCATTTGATATATGACCTGACTTAGGTGGCCTGTTAGTTTTGATATAGGCAGAATTCCATGGGAATGATAATAGAAGTTAAATAACAATCGCAAATAGACCCCTCCCTTCCCCCCTCCCAAAATAAAAGAAAGACAATTAATTTTAAGCTTATTTGAAATAAATAAATTTATTTTGTTTATTCTCGCTTTTGTTTCAGGATTATCACTGGTGGTGGAGATCATTCTTCATGTCTGGTTCCTGCTCCATTTATGTGTTTTTCTATGCTATATTCTACTTTGTTACAAAAGTGAGTTTCCTAGTATTTGCACCTAGCAGGTTCATTTGAAACCCAACAGTTTTGTTATGGGCTGTGGAAAATACCTGTAGACCCTGTAATTTATAAATTAAGTCCATCTTGTTAGCAGGGTTTTTACATGTACATGTAGATCTGAACATCTAGGCTGTAGTACATTCTTTGATCATGTTACCAAAAAGAGACCTGGATGATGGTTGGCTTTATAAGGCAAGCTGTCAGTTGTGTAATTAAGCCTAATTGAAAGTCCTTGTAAAAGAAGTCATTCTCAAGACAGAATGGGCCTGTGGCTGCTTTTGTCTTGACAACTGTTTCAGGGTGCAAAGAAAACCAGTTCTTAAGCTTGCTAATTGGGCAAGTTGTAACTGTGATGTGCTAGCTCAACAGTCCTTTTATCTAGCCCTCCAATGATACTACAATAATTTCTCCTCTGACAGTATTTCCAAGGTTTGAATTCCTCATATCTTTCCCCAGAAAATTCACTTTCCCATCAAACAAGAAAAGGAAAAAATCCATTAGCCTGACTTCAAAATCTACTAGCTGTGGGCTATTGAACACAACTTTCTTTTCACACTGTGTTTAAGTTTCCGTCTCCATTAGTAAGAGCTGGATTTGTGTTCAGTGGTCACAGACTCCTCCATGCTTTACGTAATTTGCCAACTCTTCAGCCTCCATTTATTTTAAGTTTCCAAGATGTGTTTCAAGAGAAACATCTGTCATAGTTAAATTTTAATAACCCAAACCCTAACAGACTCAGTTGCGACAGCAGGTGTTACACATGAGCTCACGTAACTTAATTGACTGATGGAAAAACCATGTATAAATAAAGGTATCTTATCTTATCTTATCGTATCGTATCGTATCGTATCACATCGTACCGTATCGTACCGTATCATATCGTATTGTATCTTATCTTATTTTACATACTACTACATGTAGCATTAAATATAAACCATGCCTGAATTAAAAATTGTGTACACTCACCATGGAATTTTTTTTTCTTTTCAGCTTGAGATTGAGGACTTTGTTCCTGGTCTGTTGTACTTTGGCTACACATGTATCATGGTGTTATCCTTCTGGCTGCTAACTGGGACTGTTGGATTTTATGCCACGTACTTCTTCATCCGACACATCTATGCAGCTGTAAAAATTGATTAACAGCAAAAACTTATTGCAAGTTGTAAATGACAATTATTAGTGATATCATTGTGTAAACCATTGAGCCGGGGGAAGATAATTTTTTTAAAGTAAATGACAGTGTTTGTCTTTAATAATAAGTGACATTGTCTGTTCACTGCAGAGAGGTATACATGTATGCCTCATTTCATTCATGCTTGCTCATGGGACGACTGAGTTACAAGGCTTTTAATTATTGCAAATGTGATAGTTCATCATTCTAGAAGATTTGTAGCTCTTGGTAATTTTAGTGTTTCCAAATGATTGTACAGCCAACCAGAAACCATGATGGTTGTGCGACGCCTTATGGGTGTCTGATTCTACATACCTGTTTTGACAATACCTCAAGTGCTATAATTATGAAACTAAGTAGTCAGTTCCTAGCAAAATTAATTAACGGGAAATAACTTGGATACCAAACATTTTGGGTTCTTGCTATTGTTCTGTCAAGAGAGTCTGTTGGAACAGGACTGAGTTTGTGACTTGTGAATATTTAGGATTTAGCAGATTGGCTGCTCTTGCAAATAAATTAAAACTTATTTATTGCATGCATGTGGGTCACATGATTCGAAAAAGTTCCAATCATGGAGATAGAAGGAGAGACAAACTTCAGGGCCAGATGAAATGAAAATCTGCAAAATTATGTTTACAACTTGTTGCACTGATTTCACTTGTTTTTACTTCCTCTTAGCCTCATTAATTTTTATCGCTCAAGGGTTCTGCAAGGATGCACCTTTAGGCTAAGAGATGACTATTCCAGTTTATAAGTGGTTTTCACTGGTAAAGAAAAATGTTATTTAATAGTTGATTAGTTTTGATGTTTGATCTCATGGAATGGATCAAAGACATCAACCACAAAACAGGAACATGACAGTAGGGATTCTCCAGCATAATTTTATTTGATGTTTGGTTTTGAGGGATTATATCAAGAAAATGTTTTTAAATGGGAAACGAAAGACTGCTGTGTTTCTTTTTTGCCAAGACTAATGACTCAGTTTGTCTTTACAAGGTGTTTCCAATACTATTAACATAATTGTACCATTAGGCAAGTTTGTCCTTCTTACAATTTAGAGCTGTAAAGTGACTGATGTTTGTAGCAGCTGTTATATAAGCCTATTGTGTTGATTTGGATGGCTTGGTTTTTGGATGTTTGGTTTAGGATCAGAACCTAACTATCTTTTTCAAGCAAATGATTCCTGTCACATAGTTATACAATTTAGCTGCTGCCTACTTTATATTAACAGCATAAATAGTAGCAGACAGAACTAGCGAAGATGTTTATGTATTATTATGTAGCTATGAAGTAAGACTTGCTTTTGATATTTTAAAATTGTCTGACATTCAGTAGCTTCATAGATTAGTGTACACTTGTATCCATTTGGTAACAAAAGGTGGTGGTGTGTTAGAAACTCTCTGTCAACAAACTATTAGTATAATAAGCTTGTTAACCACTCCCTTTTAGACATCCCACCTGCACAAGTAAACAAGTTATAGAATTTGTGGTCAAACAAAATAAATTTAAGATCCTGATCATTTGGAGTTGTATGAATTTTGTTAATTGAAAATGTTATCCTTGCTCAAATTTTAAGAAATTGAATTATATCAACAGAATTTAATATTTATTTATCACACAACTAAGTTAGTTCAGAGGGCCAATAACTAAAATCAACCAACTAGATTGCTCCATTGCTGGTCAAATATTCTCTAAGTGTTGGACTGGGCACTGTCCCGAATGATCCTGCAAGATCACTCTTGGAGATTTTCTGGTAGTTTTAGTTGTGTAATAAATGTCTTATTAACCATATTTGCTCAGGACTGTGCTGGGAGAATATTGGCCTCTGTCTTTTTATGTATGGACCTCACCATGCGTGGTCTGTACTGTGAAGACCTCAGGCCGATATTTTTCAAGTACGGCCCATGCGCTTGGTTAATAAGATGTACTTTTTTGTTTTACGCATGAACCCTTGTCACAAGTCGCCATGTGCTAAGTACACTTATTTGCGGCATGAATGTGCAACCTTGAGGAAATCTCTTAAATAAATGTAGTCAGTTGATAGATCAAGGTTGCTGTCTCTTGTTCTGAGATGTTCAGTAGGGGTGCAGAATGGTAAAATAAAAGATGCTGCAATTTTATTTGGGAAAACCTTTATCAATTATTATATAATAAAATTCCACTCTTAGTCATTCAAACTTTTATGAAAGACTTGACAATAACTTAATAACAAAACTGTACCCTCATTTTACAGTTAGAGACTGAGGGAGGATGTGAAAAAAGAAAAACCTTTTTACAGATGCTTCTTCTAAGGAGCAAATTTATGCAGTTATTAGCCACTGGTTACCTTTGTTGGTAAAAGGAAATAAATATGAGAAACCTAGAAAAAGTCATACTCTAAAGTAATAATATTTATAATATATTAGCACTCTTGAAAAAATCTATGATATTATTAGTCTAACTAATATTAGCCCATGTAGCTTAATAAGTTGTTCTGGTTCCCCTGTACAATGGACAACTGTTCATGACAATTGGAAAAATATCAATGGGCAACACTAGTGGTGAATGACAAGGGAGAGAGAAAATGACAGTGATGCAGGCTATTTAACCAATGTTAACAGAACACACGTATGAATGTTTGGTTATGAAATTTTGGTCAAAAGGTTAGAAGTTTTGTGTCATCTTTTTGTTAAGGTGATCGATCCCTCCAGTCTTCACTGAATACTGCAGGAAAAGAACCAAAGCCTACAAATTGAGTTTCAAAGTTTATGAAATCATACAAATGATTTGTTGTAATTTAAAAATTCTTTTAACTCCAGACAGAGGTTATATCGAGCACAAAACAAAGACTGGCTTTGATGTATGCTACATATAAATCACCATTCACTTTCTAAAAATAGCACATCAATTAATTTTTCCTCTGAAGGTAACAGAAGTCCTAACTGGAGACTGTTTGCTCAATGTTCGTTTGCCTTTGAGCAAAATCATCCAAAGCTTGTTTTACTCTTTCTCTTGTCATCATGGCTTGAGCTTTCTCTTTTGTAAGTTGTTCTTTTTCCTGAAAATTGAAAAAAAAAAAAAAAACCAATTAAAATAAACAGTTATATGGTTATAAATTCCTCATTTAGCGAAATAAGGAAGTAGATCATCCAGGGAGTGGGGGTGGGGGTCTTGTGTTGAATATGTCCAGGACTTTTTTTATTAACATTTATGCTTGCTTTTGAAATTGAAAGAAAAATGTTTTAATGAAATTATAATGTTTTTCAAGATTTCTTCTATTAATTTTGGGCATAATGCTAAATGCTGCTCAATTACCTTTCTTCTTTCATCTGCATTTTTTAGCTTTTCTTCTATTTCCTCCCTGGTCCGTCGTGAACTCTTCTTCTTCCTTCTTTCTAATTTCTTAAGATGCTGAGGTCTTCTTTTTACATTGCCAGTTTCAGGGCACAACATAACATCAAATGCCATTCCTCCTCTACTTTGCGGTCTTTCTGTAACTCCACCAACGGGCGCAAGAGAATTTATTCTATTTCTAACCTCCTCCTGTTTTTCTGAAAAGGAAACTCTCTTCTCTTTTAAGCTTTTTCTTCTTAGGACTTGGGAACCTTCGATGAACAGTTCTGTAGAAGAATGAATAAATGAATAAATAAACAAACAATACTTTAAAAATTAAGTGAATTCATAAGTAGATTTAAAAATTTGCTAATAAAATCTTCGATCTCTGAAGAGTCACACCTTGTTTACCGTACACAAATAAAGCTTGATTACTCTAATGTGTATAGCAAAATTACTAGAAACACCTGTGTGGTCAAAATTTACACAGTTTCCCTGATTATTATGTACGTGACACGACCATTCTTCGCTTGAGAGCTCGAAGACAAAGCCGGCAACCTTTCGCAATTTTTTCGTTTTGAATGCACACTATTTCTTGCACGTTTTCATCTTGCTGTGAGCTGATTTTGAAAATAAAATGTGTTTATTTCATAACAACGAGTTGTGTAAACAAACCTGGTGTTGGAGGCCTCTGATCCAACAACGCAATTTTCTGTTTGTCTGGCGAAGACCTCTCTGACACAATATTTTCATCGTCCTCAAGTTCACCTAACCCGCTATCCATAGTTCTCGTGGATTTGGCCGAGCTTTCGCGATCAGATCTTGCAGAATCAGAGTTTGAAGTTAGACTGCTTTGACTTCCGTGCAAGCTGTCTCCTTGTGATTGCTTCACTTGAATCCTCTTCCCGTTCGTTGTCTCCTGTGCCGTAATTGTAAGTTCTTGTGTTTTATCCTCAGGAGATGATTTTAGATTCTCTTTCACGTCTGTTGGCATCGGCACAACAACCTTCGACGCTTTTGAAGCTGAACAGCCCATGTTTGAGAGAGAGCTACAATACAACAAGGCATATCATGTCAAAAATAAGCGTGCACTTGAAAAATTATTGATCGTGAATACCGTTGATACGCGTATACGGAAGAGCTTGAAGCGCAGCAAAATTTCGCCCCAGCTGAATTTGTTACCTGAATAAAGGGTAGAAGACAGTAAAATTGTTTAAGAAAAAGGGAGAAAGACCTGACAAGCTCAACCTTCCACGGCAAAGATGGTCCTATTATTTGATTTGGCGTTACAGTAACTCTCAAATTTATGCGCAAGCCTGTTGCTAGAACAAAATATACCATTGCCATGGAAACGTTTACAAATTTCCTGGTTGCTATGAAAAAATAACTGCTGTTTAGTTGATTGTGGGCTCAGTTTATACCCAATCTTACTCGTCTGCCGGAAGAATGACGTCATTGATCCCCTCAAAAACCGCTGACAATAATATCAGTGAGTCATTTCCAAAACGATAGATTTTGTCAGCGAAGTTCAACGCCAAAACTGAGTGATTTTGCCATTTGTAAGGTGAGAAATCGTTCAATTCATAAATGTACAATAGATCATGTTACTTTAGGTTTCTTTTTTTTAAGGCTTAGAGTTAGTTATAAACGCTAAATTTTACCTTTTTTATACCAAAGGTTGTCACGACAAAATACGTCGATACACTAAAAACGGAATTGATTTGAGCTTACTCTGCATCTGTTTATATTTGTTCTGACTTTTGATGTGAACATGTAAGACGCTAAACTTGTTGGAACTATCGTGAATGGATCAATCCTTGAGGTTTTCAAATCAAGGCCTACATGTCGATTGAGATACTTTCCGATTCTAATTTAAAGCTTCAATTGATCATGCAGTGTCACGTTTATTGATTTTCTGACATGTACAGTCGAGGCACAAAATCTGTCAAAGCTTGATTAAGCTTTACATGTAATATAAGCTTATAGTTGTCTATAAAATACCATTCATACTTATGTATAACTATAAAATGTTACATTTCTTCAATATAACTATAGAATGTTATTAAGGTGAACAGAAAGTATCATACAGATAGTATTAAAATTCATATTCATTACGGCACTATAGGGCAGTACATTTCCATGTGTCAGCTTTACACTAACAGGCTGCTGAGATCTTTTAACTAAGAGAGAATTGTGATTCACGAGCATATAAATTAATTTTCTATTGTTAATTAATAAGTGAGGTTTGCTAACCCTCTTGGTATTGTAATGTCTGATTTTCACATTAGGATAGACATCTGTTATTCTTCATTGATCACAACTGGACTAGCTGCACAGTACTTAATTTCGTTCATTTAATAGTCCTTGTTGACTAGATGCTCAAAGTGAGATAGTGATGCTCAAGTTTACTGCACGAACAGTCCTTAGTCCTTGATCCTGATTTCTATTTTATGGCACCATAGATAGTGCTAAATAGTTTTGTTTTGTACTATTGTTTTAGTCTTTGAAAGCAGAACAAGCGCCATGTCCTTTGGTGAATACTCTTCAAACTCCAGCACAGGTAATTAATGTCTTTGTAAATGTAAATCTCATGCACACTTGTTACTCATACCTGTTCAGACCTCACAAGGAGTTACTGTATTTATTTGATTAAGCACCCAACATCGAATAAGCGCCCACCTTTATAAGTGCCCACCCTGTAGGTAGGAAAAGTTAATAAATGCCCAGCGTTGAATCAATATGCACCCCCCACTACAGTACCACCCCACTCCAACACAAAAAAATGACGTGAACTAGAGGAGAATTGATTTATATTTCTTTTCTCTGGCTTACAATCTCTAAATTCATTGTCAGCAAGTGTCTTAGAATGCTGGAAGAAGACAGAGTTTTCTTAGTATTTTAAAGAAACCTTAAATTGAATAGTTTTATACTCTGCTTTGGTACATCTACACATTTTGTTATTATTTATTGTTTTATTGCAAAATAAACTTACTACTTGCTGAAAAGGGTGAACGTTTAATAGCCGCCCAGCCTCAAATAAGGGTCTACCCTGGATAAGCACCCATTCTAGAGGTCCAAAACTTTATTAAGCACCCAGGGTGCTTAATCTAATAAATACAGTATTACATGGGATAAAGAAAACTAAATTTCTTGCCAACACATCTGGCAATCCCAAATGGACAAGATAGTTACATGCATCTTGTTCACTTGGGTAGCCAATCATAGTGTTATCTTGTGCGGTAACAGAGTTGCTCTGACATATTTGTTTTAGAATTTAGCTTAGTTAAATTTTATTTGGTTCATGGCATGTGAATGATTTTTTTCTAGTTTGTCATTTAAGAGTGCATTGTGTAACTGTTAGTTTATTTTGTTTTGTAGCATCAAAGGCTGGTACCTCAGAGTATAACAGACTTTGTGGTTGTGTTAGTAATAATATTCAAGCAATCAGCAAAAATGGTATTTATTTATTTATTTTCATTAACTTTCCATCAAGAATGTTTTCTCAGTAATACAATAGTAAAATAAAAGTAGCCCAAGTGGATAAAAACGTTTGTGGAGAATTCACTGTCATAGTAAGATTGCCTAGTTGGTATTTAACTCAAGAATAACTTTTTCTATAAATTTGTGCTCTGAGATTTTAAAAAATGATTAGATAAGTCTTAGTTAAGATACATGTAGATGAAAACAAATTTACATCATGTAAGAAAAAAACGATGTTATGTTCAGTCTCCTAACTAAGAATGATGAGCTAAGAGAGCTATCTACTCAACAAAAACTCCATTTCAACTAAATTGGAAGCTACACAATATTTTAATGCCTTTACTCTGAGTTTTCTGGGTTTCCTCCCTCTGCAAAAAACAACATTTCCAAATGCCAATTCAATTAGGATACAGGACCTGCTTGAAAACTAGCTCGAGCTGATGTGGCTTCGTCTCGAAATATTATAATTTAATTTATTTAAATCAGCGGAACTGTATACATGTGGTTTAGCGTGGTCTGTACTCTTATCGACAACAATACACGTCATCACAGTGGTCAAAATGTTGTGGACTCACAAGGTGCAGCTGAGTGAGTTCACGACAAATTTTGGCCATTGTGATGACGCATATTGTTGTCGATAAGAGTACATGTAGAGACCACGCTAAACCACATTTTGATTTGTTTTTTACCACAATATCAATGTCAAAGAAAATGTTTTTTTCAGAGCGTGAGCTGAAAAAGGCATTGCGTGACACATTGACATGAGCAGTGTTGTCTGAACTCTTATCGACAACGGCAAATTAGCCAATCAGATTGCGAGATTAGTAGCAATTGTGGTAAAAAGAGTATTAGTCACGTCTGCTAAGAACTAAACATACATGTGCAGTTGTATGTAAATATTTGAGACAACACTTTTGGCCATAAAATAAAGTCTTGCTGCCTCCTCTTATGAATTCAAAACTTGTTATGGATTAGTTGTTTGTTTTGATCAACAGTGGCCACAATTCAAAAGCTTGTGGACAAGCTTGGTACTTCAGAGGATAAGTCACAGCTGCAGAGCAGACTGTAAGTCAGCTTTAGAGTGCGAGCAGTCTCTTTTCCTTGAAAATCTGTGGAGAGGAACGCAAAACAAGTGAGCATGCAAGTGCAACTGTGAGCATGACTGTGAGTGTGGATGCTGCAAGCTGCGAGTTGCGCAGGCGTTGGAAGACTATTTGCAGTTTGCGGCTTCAATCATCGTGCTCGCACACCCACCACTGCTCACTTGTGTTGCATTCTCAGGGTCCGAAATTGCACTTTCCTGGTCGCCAATGCGACTAAAAATTTTGCGCTGGTGACCAGAATTTTCATAGCTGGTCGCCAGCGAGCGATTAACTATTTCAAGCCACGATAATTACACAAACTTAGATTTTCAGCCAAATCGATTAAAATAAAATTCAAAGCTGCCTGCCAATTGGTCACTTGCTTTTTACCTTTCTGCTGCTTTTGAAGTATAAAACCGATTTTCCTGTTATTATAACTCTACCACAAAGTTCCACAGCTACGATCAGGGCGAAGCTTTGCCACCATGTTTTTCCAGCGGTTTCCCATAACATACATATTGCGGGCGCAGAAGGCCACGTGCGTTCTTTCGCCATGAATATTTATTCAGGTGATGTGGTGTCCAAAGACTGATGTCCTGAACTCTTTCCGTAATTTATTACAAAGTGGAGACGGAACATCCGCGAAGAAATTAGTGGAAGATTTCAATATTCAACATGGCGATCCATCGATCATCTTGACAGAATGCAAAAGGAAAGATCATTTTGCACACAGAACAAAGAACCAAACGGCAGTTTTCAGTCAGGTACATTTCTTCTCCAAAAGGTAGAGACAAGAGAAGGTATAAAATTGACTTGAAACATTTGGCAGTCGCACAAAACTGCGTATATGGCCGGCATTCGATTCGTTCGTCATGGGTTTTCAGCGGTAGGTGTTTAAATAATCGGCCCCAAATGCGATCTCTTCGTTCCAATTCTTAAAAGAAAAATTGGCGAGCAGAATTTTCCATCTGGTGACCAAAAATTTTGGTTTGTGTTTCGCTGCGAAGGAAAAATTTTATTGACACTTTTTGGTGACCACATTTTTCCATATGGCAACTGAAAAAAAAATTTCAGTCGCCAGTTGGTGCCTGCCTAAAAAAGTTAATTTCGGACCCTGATTCTTCTTTGCATTCTTCCTCATAGATTTTAGAGCAAAAGGGAGACTGTTTGCAGTCTAAGTCAGCTTTCTTTTGCCTTATCATTGACCTATGAAATAGAGTTTTTGCAATGGTCCAATTTTGTTTTCAGGCAACAGACAGAACAGGCTACGCAAAAACTTGCCAAGGAAACTCACTCATACTTGAAGCAGCTGCCTCACCTCTTTGGAGATTCACCGTCTGATAGAGTACGTAAAATATCTTTAGTTAACACATCAATTATTAGTGTTTTAAAGAAGACATAAATTAATTGTAGTAGTCGGATATGGTATCTGATTCAGGTTACAAGTCAGCATTTTAATTCATAACTTTGTGGTAAGAGAGTTAAATACATGTGGGTATATTGAGTCACTCAGTGTCTTTTCCAACAATATTGCTATAATCACTTATCTGAACCATTTCCAAATTGCCTGTTGCTGACAGTTGGTTTGCCATGTCAAGAGTGAGAGCTGACAAATAAAATTTTGTTTAACACTGTATTGGGTTCACATGAGAATGGAAAAACTGCAAAAAAAAAAATGTCATGACTGTAGTACGAAGTAAATGAAATAATTACATGATCAATTATTAAAGTGTCTTTCAAGAACTAATATTATGAAACATGCAAAAGGCTCTTGTCATTATTTTAGTTGGCATATACTTGTACTAGATAAACATTTTAGCTACACCCTTTAGCCATCTTTTGTGATCAATTCTTAATTAACTTCATTTATACAGCGTCAAAGAAAAATACAGGTGGACAAGCTAACAGATAACTTTTCTACAGCACTGAACAGCTTCCAGAGAGTTCAGCGAGTGAGTAAAAGTCAATCTCCTGTGGATTGAAATGTACACGCTGTATGGTTTGTGTAATCTGTATGTCTCAGTGTTTCCGCCAGAGCACACCATTGCGGGAATCCCGCCTTGCAATCAGAGATGGCCCCCAGAAAAACGAAAAAAGGGCCAATTTGGCCCTTTCCTATTACAAGAGAGCAGGCTTAACACAGGCATAATATTTTAAAAGCCATCACAGGGCTCAAAATTGGGATCGATACGGTCGCCAAGGCAACTAACATTTCATCCTTGGCGACCAAAAATTCTGGTTTAGTCGCCATAATACGGCATAATGGCGACTACATTTCTCTGTGTTGACCATCAATAATGGTTATTTTGTCACACATTATGTCCCTCTAGAATATCATATTGAAAGATCTTTGCTTCTAAAACATTCAACATAAGAAAAAAAAGTCAATCCATCCTTTTGCTTTGCTGTATTGATTCTCTCATATCGGAAAACTTCCAAATGGCACGGATCCTTCATATAAATATTCAATTCAAAAGAAACTTTTTTGAGCAGAAACACTTCAAAAAGCCCTTACCATTAAATTTTATCATAGATCCTAATAAACTGCTCTATTTTCCTTGGTACCCTAATGCAGTTTTTCCTTCTGTAGCTTTCAATTTATTGGCCCCTTTCCTAAAACATTAACCCCTAAAAAAGATCTTCAGGGGCCACTTTGGCCCTCAAGTAAAATTTTCTGGCTGAGACACTGATATCTGGTAGAACATTGCGTTTTCTAGTTTAAAGGGGCTCAGTCATGATATTTTGAGTTATTTTGGCCACATACAAAATTACCTTTAAATGGTAGGAAACCTGAAAATAACAGTTTAATAAGATAGAAAAACACCAAAGAGATAATGATAAACCATAAAGGAACAAGGATGGCTAAGGATGGAGAAGATTAACACGAATTACAAACAACAAATTTGAAAAATTGAGGCTAAACTTTTCAATATGCGCAAACCATGACTGAGCTCCATTAAGAGTGATATCTGCTTTGAACAGATTGCAGCTGAGAAAGAGAAAGAATCTGTCTCAAGAGCAAGATCAATATCTGCAGGGATGCCTTCTGCAAGTGTAAGTGTAGATTTCAAAGAACTGTTTTCAATTTTTATCCGACAACGCTAGTGTAACTGAAAATGTAGAC
Source organism: Orbicella faveolata (assembly GCF_042242905.1). NCBI lineage: Eukaryota > Metazoa > Cnidaria > Anthozoa > Scleractinia > Merulinidae > Orbicella > Orbicella faveolata. The sequence goes on from NW_028301577.1 coordinate 4,566,472, forward strand.
TCTGGTCACACTCTGATGGTCCCCATTCCCCCTCACTACCTACAGCCTCAACTGCCCTGATACAAGAACATTTACACACATCTTATTTCATTGAAAGTGGGAAGCTCGGAAATCAAAGTAGCTGGTGTTTTAGCCAGCTGCCAGCACTTAACAAGAACCCTGCATATTATGCAAAACTGAGAGTCTGTTTTTTGAGTTTAGGGTACGGCTTGCAGATGCTAGTACTGTCTATTGATTTCACTAATTTTAATTTGGTTCAGATCAGATTATTACAACTACTCCCTCTGGATAGGGAATGTTAGGCCATCACAGGGTACCCCTAGCATTTAAGTTGGTTTCAGTGTTTAATAATTTGCTGATACCGATAGATCTATATACTCTTGGGGAGAGATAGGCACTGCAAGAGTAGAGTTTCTTACGATTGAAGAACAAAACAGAGGCCCTGGCCAGGTCTTATAACTTGATTGAGAGTCCAATGTACTAACCCATTTACCTTGCCTTATACAAGCTTCCGGGCTTCTTAAAAACATATTTTAACATGGTTTTGTTTTTTCTGATTAGCTTGTGGGTTTAAATGTTATTTTGTATGATAATGAAATAATCAAGCCAATGTATGTTTTGTAGCCAATGGGTGGATATAATGATGAACATGGTTTGACAGCACATGACAGGTAACTTCTTGGACTGCTTAAATTAGTGTCTAGTTAGAGCATTGTTTAGTTTAGCTTAGCTTAAGCTACTGGCTAAATAGGAATGTGCTAAACCAACTGGCTTTCGATCAGTTACTATACTGAGCAAAGTACGAAGGTCAGTGCTTTTTAATTTTGTAACTGCCAGCTAACAAACAACTAAGCTTTATCACTAGCTGGTCGCCTTTTGTTTACTTCCTTTATTTGTTCATGTGCGTGCATTCCCCCATCAGTCAGTCAGTCAGACTCAGTCAGTCAGTCAGTCAGTTAATCAATCATTATTTAGAAGCACCTGCTTTCCTTACTGCCCCACCTTTCAGTTGACTCTTTCATGATTATCCGGTTAACTCTTAGTTCATCCATTTGATGGTCATCTTTGCAAGTTCATTCACTCCTCCGTTTGTTCATTTACTTGTTCATTTCTCTGTTGCAATGCATCTTTAGTTATTTCTTTCTTTGTCTGTCTGCACTTCCTTCATCTGCGATGAGATCCATTTCAATATAATTTATGACAATGGTTATTATAATCATGCGTGTGAAAATTCCAGTGTTAAATAGATCTCACTCGTTAAATCATTTTTTTTTTTTTTTTCATCTTGTTTGTTCTGTGGTTCAGTTAATCAACAATGACTGCAAAGATTCTGATTACAGCTTTAACATTTTCTGTAGAACTGCTGGGGGGTTTGGAATCCAGGTACAAGAAGAGGAAGAAATCTCAGTGGAATTGATTGAGGAGAGGGAAAGAGCCATTAGGCAACTTGAGGTATATGAAAAAGAAAACATGCATATTCCCTTTGTTTTTCCTTAGTTTATTGCTGGTCACACGGGGCAAACCGTTGTTATAGAAAACATACATATACAAAAGATGTGAGCTGCTAGCTAAGGGTGGTTTTGTGGTATGCACCTCCAAGAAAGTTTTACATGATTGTATCTTTAGCTCTTTAGAGCTCCAATTTTTTAAGGGAAAAGTTTCACAAATCAAAACATAATTTAAACTGTTGAACATGAGTATTTTAATAACTTAAATATGTTGTTTACATGTCAAGCTAGTAGGTTTAATAGGAGACACTAAAGACTTTCAAACTAGCGGTTTAATTACTAGAGATGCTTTTCACTAATAAATACACTTATAATAATTTATAACATTTATAATATTGGAGGTATGCACATATGTATGTGCATATACCACCATGCTCCTGTCCCCAAGAAAAGTTTTTTAAAATTCTTGCAGGAGGGGGTTCAAAAGCTAAATTAAAAGACAGCATGAATCTATAATTTCCATGGGATTGGTGTGGTTAATTTCAGAAAGAACATAATTATATCATGACCTGATTTTTAAGTAATATGATATTATCTCTCCTTATCTTTAGGCTGATATTGTAGGTGTCAATGAGATTTTCAGAGATCTTGCCTCCATGGTTTATGAGCAGGGTGACATGATAGGTACAGTTTAAACTCAATCTTGAGTGCGTGTATGCGTAGAAAACAGAAGTTTCTAATCCATATTGTAATGTTATTTTGTATATAGATAGCATTGAAGCCAATGTAGATAGTACTGCTGTCCATGTCGAGGATGCAAATGTTCAGTTGCAAAAAGCTAGTCATTACCAGGTACTGCAGTTATATCATGAGTTTGTTGTTCTTGTAGGTAAATTGTTAAAACAAATATTAGTTTATGTTAAATCTTTAGTATGTTTTCACTCATGTGGCCAGCAGCCATTCAAATTTATAATTTGAACAAAATAATGTGTTTACAAAAATAGAGGATTGGTCTGGGAACCAACATGGCTGCAGTGTCATTGCTTTGGGACACCAATATGGTCGCCATGACATCATGTGAAAGCACTCTATCTGTCTCTATACATAGGCGAGCAATGTGGTGGTGGAGAGGTAGCCGTTTAGCATGCATTGTGGGTCTACAATGTTAAGTAATAAGATTAGTATTTAGCAAAAATGGCATGCTCTGTGGATCTGTTTTCCAAGATCCGAAGTCTGAGTTTTCCAGATCAGAAGTTTCAAAACCTACTACTGTCAGAATATAATATATAACTATTGCACAGCTCAGAATGGTAGACACAGTGCATGTCAAAGGCTAAGAAAAAAGACTAATAGTATACTGAACATTTTGAATGAACTGAGCAAGTTTCTTTTCTCCTTTTCAGAAAGCAGCAAGGAAGAAGATGTGCTGCATTCTAGTAGTGTTAGTTGTTGTTGCCGCAATATTGGCTGTGATCATTTATGTCTCAGTTAAGAAGTGAAATTCTTTAGAATTCAAGTTGTTTTACTGAGCTTTGAAAAACACAAAAGTACTTGAGATTCATCAGACATAAAATCTATTTAGGACTTGTTATCTTCTAGTTATGATAACCAATATCTATTTCATTCAGCCCATTTCCTTTTTTTTCTTAAGTTACTTCCTCTAGTGTATGACTGTATGTCTAGCTCGTCGACACAGTGATGCATAGGTAACAAAATGGCCGTTTTCACACTATAGACGGATAATCCGTCTACGACGGGTTATCCGTCCATTACGGATAATTCGTCTTGGTGTGAAAACGGAACGGTGCTCATTTTAGACGGATAATCCGTCTATTTTTATCCGTCCGATTATCCGTCCGATTATCCGTCTATGTAGACGGATAATCGGACGGATATAAATAGACGGATAATCCGGATTTCCGGATTATCCGTCTCTAGTGTGAAAACGGCCAATGATTATATTATAAACAATGATTGTAAGTCGTGTAAACGCCCAAGCTGAACTGATGCCGGATTGGTGTTTTGTAAACATAGTTGTAACATCTCAATACTTTCTTACATTCTTGTATAGTTTAGAAAAGAAATAGAAAACTAGTGCTTGTCTTAAAGCAACTTGAAGCGAACATAAGATTGTGGTTTAGAGCAGTCGAGTGTAAAACAGTTCTTGCCTGTGGTTTGGATTCACCCATGCCTTCAACTTTCACTGAAACAATTGCATGTGTTTTCTATTTCTAGCAAAATAGAAGCTGAAAGAAAATGTATTCTATCTGTAAGATAGACTAGGGGTGCTTGCCATTTATCAGATAAACCGGTTGGGATGAGGGTTGAATAACAGTGAGGGTTTTTCCAAAATCAGCAAACCAACCAAACGAGATGGCGCTTACCACTTACCATTTACAATTCGATTTGCCGTAATTGTTTTACGCTGAACTGGAAAATTTAGCAAATGTAAAGGAAATCTCCACCGTTTCTTTCCGAACGGAAAAAGAGTCTTACCTCTGGAGGAAGTCTACAACGTCGGGACGGATTCTCCAGAAAATTACTGTTCCATTTGACTTTCAACCGGAATTTCCGGATATTTTGGCTAAATAGTAAGCACCATAGGTTTCAATCTCTCTTGTATTACAAGAGAGGAACATAGAACAGGTAGAATTTTATAGTTACAGTTACCTAATTAACCTAGACAATAAATACATTTAAGTCTAGTAGAGGGCACAATTAAGCAAATATTGCTTATAGTGTTTCAAATTCATGTATGTGAGGAATGCGACCGGATTGTAGCTTGCAAAGAGGTGCCTGTGATCGTTGTTATCATTGCAACCTTGATCTTGTCTTACCTTCTTACCCTACGTAAGTTATCGCTAAATTTTTAAATGTTAGAGTTCATAATTAAAATAGTTTTTGTCGTCATAACAAGTATGATTGTATCAGTACAAAGAATTTTCACAACTTGATTATTAGCCCAGCGTTAATTAGGATTTGATCTCATGTATATCTGGATCAAATTGTTACATTGAAGATGACTTAAGTGAGGGAAACAAAAATGAATAATCTGCTCCCTAGCATTCTACCTTAATTGTGTTAGTACGAGAAATAAATCTCAAGAAGTATTATCTGTAAATATGATTTTTGTAAGTCAGTTTGTTAAAACAGTTCAAAACTAGGAGAAACAATTCATAGCTGTTTAGAAGACAACGGTCAGATTAGGTAAGGCTTACAAAGTGTTTCTGAGAAGACTGCAGTGTAGTGAAAAGGTAGAGAATCTGATCTCACCGATGCATCGGTCAACGCGTCGGCCGACTGTCGGGAAACACGGCCAATAGTCGGCCGATGCAATGGACTTGTCGACTTGTAACAGTTTAGCTCATTGTAGGTTATTGATAGTGGATAAATTTAATACTTAACATGGTAGATTGTAAAATAATGTGGGTTTTTTTTAAAATAAAAATTGAGTAACAACCTTCAGAATGTTGTTACGTTGCTTCTTGAACGTCGAAAACCTGAGAACATCTCTAATCGGTGGATAAACGAAGCCCTGAAGACGTCTTTGAAATATTCTAACAAACAATGCTGTAGGAGAACAAACGACAGATCTCAAAGACTCCAGAATACTGGGTCGTGTGCCGACACTTCTGTAGTGTCGTCATCCATGTGGTTTATTTTTCTGGCCTGCTCTCGGTTTATGTGCATGTTACGCCTGTCTCTAATACGTGAATCTCGTTTACTTTGCCAGTATCTAATAATTTGTAGGATACATTTTAAAATGTTTGTACAATTTCTACATATTTACTCATTTATTTTCACGTTTGTAATTCCTTTATGTCGTGTCCCCAATTAGCAGCGATGCTAAATACCCCAGACACTTTAATTTTTGTTGTTGTTTGAGGCTCCGTCCCGTGGTCCAACCCTTACCTTTGTATACTATTCTACCAGAGAAGGTCGTCCTTTCCTATACTTTGTAAGAACGTGACACTACACCCTTTTCTAAACCCTTGGAATGAAGTTAACGAACAATGCTACGTGCGAACAAGCATTACCGGGTTGTGTCAGAAGTCAAGATGACAGATTTCCCTACCCTTTCATCTACCTCGATTTATGAAATCACCACCCTTTTAGATACCTGAAGCCTGAAAAAGGTACCCCTCTCGGGCGGAACTTCGCCGTATTGCCATTATAGGGATTAGCCCCCCCCCCCCTCCCTGGGGCCTGCAGGCCCTCAGGGGATGGTGACGATATGGTACACAGGTATCGTTTTAGTCACATTCAGATGAGGTGATAGCTTACAGGTATCCAATAAATTCCTCTGTTTTTCGAAAGGGGCCGATGAGCTTGTACATAGTTGGTCTAGTCATTATTCATGAAGCACGCTTTAGATTTATCTTCGATGATGGAAAAGAAGGCGTTGTCCACCAGCCAAATGATTGATAAATACTTTCCACTATTCATAACCCGTACCATCGACGTCCTCGTCATTCTGAAAATAAGGGGGATCTGCAGGGGTTTCATCAACGTTTTCAGCAGGATGATATGGCAAACGACCAAAAGCCCAAACTGGAGGGGGTCGGGTACTCTACAAAGTTCTATATGGGAAGGCTCCCTCCAGAGGCCCAACCCCTTACCCTTTTGTATACCATTTTGACAGAAAAGGTACCCGTTTTTTATATCTTTAATTGAGAAAAAGGTACCTCTTGCAAATACTTCCATAACTGGCCCGTATTATGAATAAATCGCCAAAAATTTAAGTCTTCTTGTCATTTTCATGTCGTGCCTAATAAATGAAACGATACAATCAAAAGTTGCGCCTGTTCAAAATATTTTAAGACCTTTGAAGATAACTAAATGACAGATTTCCCTACCCTTTCCTATACCTCGACTTATGAAATCCCTACTGTTTTATACACCTGAAGCCTGATAAAGGAACCCTTTCGGAAGGAACCTTTCTGTGTAGGCCATTGTGGGGAATAGCAGATCTCCCAGTTAACTCTGATTATTGATAATCTCATTTAACCCCTTGACTGCCAAATTTTCAGAAAAAAAATGCCGTTTTTAATTGTTAAATCAGTTTTTTGGCTGCCATGACGCTAACTGGACCTTAGTTTTCCTGAGAAAGCTATTTTTTACCAAAAAAAAATATTTCCCTACCAAAATGTACAATATCTTAAAGTGTCCATGAAGTAAAAAATAATTCCTGTTTATTTGAAAGGCTTTTCAATGTAAAGAAGAATGGCGTTTTCCTACTTGGAATATCTTTTTTTCGTTTTACAGATATTCACGTGTTTGTATTATGCAAATGAGGAAAGTGATGACGTCATAGGTGGTTCCTCGAGAGCACCACAACACTCAATCGGGAATAACTCTAGAAATATTAAGGGCCCATCAACCGATCTTTTCGAGCCGTTGCTAAGGAAAATTTATTCTCATATAACCTCATCATTTTTAGTTAGTTCACAGCATTTGATGTGTTTTAACTTTTCATGATCAGTAACTTTTTCATGATCAGAATGGTTTCGGTCGTACTTGAGTGACCGCACTCAATTTGTGAATGTCAATGGTTCGACGTCTGAGCGTCATGTTCTGCAGTTTGGTTAGTCGGAACACACATGGTTCCCATATTGTCTTAACTCTCCTTATTAGATTGGTGGGAGTGGATAATCCTTGTTTAAGATAAAATCTGGGAATTTTAGTCTTAATTAAAACAGAACCAGCGGCATAACTGTTGTCATGGCAATGGCACGACGGGTGTCATTATGTTTCTTTTGTGATGTACATTTCTGGTGCCAAGTTTAAAGAACACTGCTTTAATATTTCTAGAGTTATTCTCGATTGAGTGTTATGCTGTTTTAGTGGAACCACCTATGACGTCATCACTTTCCTTAGAAAAAACGTTAATATTCCTAAAACGAAAAAGGATATTCCAAACAGGAAAACACCATTCTTTACTTTGAAAAGCCTTTCAATAAGCGGCAATTATTCTTTACTTCATAGGCACTTTAATTTGGCGCACCCACATAAGCCAAAAGTTGGACTTTAAATTGATGACGTCACAAGTGGTAGAAAAAGCACGACCACTCAGGGCATGTATATGCGCCGTTGGCAGTCAAAGGGTTGAAGTTGATCACACAACAATCAATATCCTTTCTTTAGTATTCTTTGAAATTGAATCATCCCGCAATATTTTTGAATTTTCCTCCAAAATATAGGAGTACGATAACTCAGCCATCTACATTGCGGCATTTGCATTGGTAGACCTGCGTGTCGTATCTTTTGCAAGCCGTAAGAGGCGTACGAAAAGCTTTTTTGGCGAGAAGGAACACACACGTACACAAAAAATAAAAATAAATAGGAGCGGGGAGCCGGGGGAGGCTTTTTTGGTCCTTCTCCCCACTGGGAAAGCTTGTCGTTCGCCTCTCGCGCCTGTCTGAACTCATCTGATAATGTTGCGTGATTTTATTACCTACCTTATTAAAGGAATATAACGAAGCATGTCAACAACGCGAACAAAATTTGCGCGTTATAAAATTAACGAGAATTTTCGAAAAGTTATGTTTACATACTTTTTATTAACGCGAAGTTCCGAGTGGTACGTTTGCATAATTAAGACGCGAATTTGTCCAATAACAAAATTTGCTCTTTATTTCCAGCAATAAAAACACAAGGTAGCCATACAAAGTAGGGCATGAATGGGTCCAGGGTTAGAATGCGCCCCTTCCTTTTCTGGATACATGCTTTGAACTCTTTTCTGCCATCGTTATCCGTCGGCACGAACTTTGACGGTGTTTGGTCAACGTTTAGAATACGTTCATCGGAAATTTCATCTTGAACTATAGCAGACACAAATATCATGAAGAAACGTTGCCTTTACTTCCAGCCAAGTTGCTTTGCTGATTATAAAGGTGTCTTAAAATAACGATGCTTTCAATTAACGTCATTTAAAGTGAGATACATAAAATTAAGGCGAACTTTTGAAATTCGCGTTAATTACATGCATTGTTAATGTCCTATAAGGTAATTATATAATAAAACGATGTCACGCAAGCATTATTGTCTGTTTTACTTTAATATTTGTCTTCGAGATACCTGA